>NC_056729.1:1414022117-1414062117 GCF_019279795.1 Protopterus annectens | reverse complement strand
CAAGAGTCACCCGCTAATAATTTGGGTAAAGAGGATTTCAAGTTCAGTAGTTGGGAGAAAGAAAGAAGGGGATAGTGGTCTGGATAGATTTGATAAGAAAGTTAGATTTGTTAGTTTAGTCAGGTTCAGGACATGGGCATAGCCATTGTGTCATGAGATAATCTTTCAGGTTGCTTTTGAACTGGTTATGAGAGGTAGTATTTCTAAGGTTGTTTGGGAGGGAGTTCCATGGTTTGCCAATGGAGTTGGCAAAGAGGGCATCACCTCCAGAATTATTTGCTTTAATGGTTCGGATCTGGGTGCTGTTGGATGATCTGAGACTATTTAGGTTAGTGTATGGGATCAATATGCTAGACAGAGATGGGGTTCTATCTGGTTGATTAATTATTTTACATGCTTCAGTGAGTTGGTTGAGTTTGAGAAGGTTTGGCAGTTTCAACCAGCCGAGTTGCCTCAGGTTATGACAGTGATGGGTGCGATATGGAGAACCTGTTATGAATCTAGCAATGTGGTTATAGGCCAGAGAGAGCATGTTTAGTTCACGCTTATTTAGGAAAGAAAACTGGGAGGGAGGCATAGAGGTAGAGAGGAGGAGGGCGGTGCGGCAAGCAATGGTTGGTTGTAGGTAGAGTTAAGAGTTTTATTCTATACACGGATCCTAGTTTTTTGTTCACAGATTTTACGGTTTGAGTAATGTGGATGTCAAATTTAAGCTTATAATCAATAGTTACTCCTAGTAATTTGGTACTGGTGACAGGGGTTATGATAGTCCCGTTATTAGATTTAACATGGAAGGTAGTATTATCAGTATTTGGGAGTTCTTTTCCTGGGGTAGAGAAGGTTGGGGAAAAAAAGTAGTAATTTGGTTTTGTTGGTTTGGAGTTTTTGAGAGGTCGTGAACCACTTTTCAACTAGAGAAAACAGAGTTGAGTGGAGGTTTGGAGGTTGAGGAGGAGAGATCTGAGCAGATTAAGGTGGAGTCATCGTATTGGATGCAGGTGGATTGAGGGATAACTGAGTGGAGGTCGTTAATGAAGATGGAAAATAGAAGTGGTCCCAATATTGAACCCTGAGGGACACCAATGGTATTAGGAAGCAGGCCTGATAGTCTATTTTGCCACAGGACAGCCTGTTGCCTACCAGTTAGGTAAGCTTTGAACCAGGTTAGTGATGGGGTGTCCAGATGTTTTGACAGGTCAAGAAAGAGGATATAAGTTTGCTATTGCGATTTTTATTAATGGAGTCGACAAAGGAAAGGAGGGCAGTGGTTGTGCTATGGTGGGGGCGGAAGCCATGCTGAGTGTTGGATAGTAGATGATTGCAAGTTAGGTAGTGAAGAAGTTGTTTGTGGATACATCTTTCCATAATTTTTGGTCTATAGTTTGATATTTCCATGGAGGTGCCTCCTTTGTGAAGCGGGATGATGTAGGAAGTCTTCCAAATAGTGGGGATATTAGCTTCAGTAATGGTTCTATTGATAAGGATGGATATAGGGTATGCAATAACATCAGACGCAATTTGTAAATTCTGCTGGGAGGTGATCAGCTGCTAGGGTGGTTGGTTTTAGCTTTTTAAGACTTATGTATGATGTGGAGACCGGCATAAAAGTGAAGGGGGTAGGGGCCTCAACAAGGGGTTGTGTAGCAGGTGAGGGTGAGGAGGTTAGTTGACTGGCGAGGGTTTGGATAGTCTCGGTGAAGAAAGAGTTAAAGGCATTGGCTATTTCTTCCTGTCCTTTCTCAATGAGTTTCTCAGGGTTGGGGTAGTAGTTTTACCTGGGTGCTGGAGGTTGTTAAAACATGCCCAAAATTTCTTTGGGTTGTTCTGGTGTTTCTGCTGGAGGTGGCAGAAGTATTGCTTTTTGTCTAGGGTAACGGCTTTTTAGTAGTATTTCTTAGATGTTGAAACTTAGATCTATCTTGGGGGTTTTGTTGCTCTCCATTTGTCCCAGGCTTGGTCACGGAGTTTAATTTTAGTTTTTGTTTCTTTAGTAAGCCAGGGAGCTATACGACTTTTAGGTCTAATTTGTCTATGTGGGGCATGGGAGTCAAGTATCTTAAGGAATGTGTTGTTGAAGTAGGTCACACTCTCCTGGAGGGGTAGAGTTCTTAATAAGGTCCAGTTACAACATTTTAGGTCAGCAAGAAATTGTTGTGGGATAAATTTCTTTTTGTTTCTAATTAGTCTATATACCGGGGGGTTGAAAGTAGGGCATTTGTGTTTAATAATATAAGTTATAAGGTGGTCACTGAGGTCATTGGGAAGGGTGCCTGTAATATAGTTGCTTGAATCTCTATTGGTAAGGATCCAGTCAATGGTACTTTCCTAATCTGGTAGGGGATAGAATATGTTGGGAAAATCCATATAAGTTAATGGGTTGTGGGGTTGTGTGGGTGGAGCAGAGAGACCAGTCAATATTAACGTCCCCAAGTACTATGGTTTCTTGTGGGTAGTTGGTGGTTAACCAGCACAAGGTTTGCTCTAAATTTTCTGTGTTCTTCCCAGGTGGGATATAGGTAACTATGAGGTTGAGGCATTTTTGAGTGTTAAGGCAGATATTTAGGGCAATTAGTTCTAAGTTAGAGATTGTAGGTGGTTGTACTGGATTCCTATGGATATTTAGGGTATTTTTAAACATGACAGCTATTCCTCCCCCTTTTTTCTTTACACGATCAGCCCTGAAGATATTATATCTGGGTGGAAGGATCTCTTGATCTTTAGTGGAGGGTTTAGCAGGTTTCAGTCAGACACATAATGTCAGGGGAGTGAGTAGCTATCAATGCATGTAGGGTGTGAATTTTGTTATTAATGCTTCTAAGGTTAAGATGTAGTATTAGAAGGGTTCGGTAGATGAGTTAAGTTAGAGGGGTTAGAGTTTGGCACTGTAGGGGGGCCTGGGTTCGGATGGACGTCACCATAGATGATTATAGTAGTTTTCAGATAAACTAAAAATCTTTGAAGTTTAGATATTAATTTGAGGTTGGTTTTGTTGGTTGGTGTTTTGGGGTGGTGGAGTGTGAGATGGACTCTTTTGATGAATAATGTTTTGTCTTGGTAGAGTGGAGGTGCAATAGGAATAACATAGTGATAGGATTGGGAGTTAGTGAGGCCATTGTGGAAGGGGATTCCTGCCAAAGACTGATTTTCATACTTAGTTAAGGAGTAGATGGTGATAAGTAGTATTGTAGTGAGAGGGGTGATGAAATGGATGAATTTGGCCATGATGGGGATAGGGAGAAGATATAGGAAGGGGAGGAGGTTTGGTGTTAGATTTGTTAAGGTGGGTGGGCCTTGGGTGGGAGGAGTAATAGGGTGAGTCACGGGAGGTTTGGATTTGCTAGGGAAAAAGTGGGAGGGTCTGGCTATACATATAAATGTAGGGATAGTGGGGGCGGGTGGGATATGGGGGCAGGGAGGGGGGCGGGGCCGAGGCGGAGGCGGCGGCAGGCAGCGCGGCATCCACCAAGGAGTAACGCAGTTTGTGACTTAATCAACAGTTTGTGGCTATGCAGCCAAGAAGCAGACCTCAGGTATTTGTAGCTAGGGCAATAATTATATTTTATCGGCACTGCCAGGTACCAAGGACTAACTGATAACTGTTTAGCAGAGAAGAATGCACATTTTTTTTTAGTTTGGAAGAAGAATGCATTTTTTTTAAGTAGTAAAGTGGTTGGGCTGGCTGTCTATTGTAGTCCTTATGCAGGTCCGGGTGTTCGCTGAGGTGAGCGGATTGGGTCTTGGGAGGCCGTGAATGGTTAGAGCGAGGGACAACCTGTGAATGTAATGGAAGGAGAGAAGGAAGTTAGAATAACTAGACTGGTTAGTTAGTTAGGAAACACAAATTAAATACAGTGAGGTGGTGGGATTAAGCTGTAGTCTGGACAAAAGTAAATAAAAACAGTTTGAGGTACAAATGTGTGTCATGGACAGTAACATATAGGTTAGCGTGCATACATTCTGTTTGATTCTTAACATATAGGTTAGCGTGCATACATTCTGTTTGATTCTTAAACACTATCATCCAATTCGCTAATGCAACATATGCAATTTGAGTAACAAGCGCGTATACAGCGCTGTTGTTTCCGCACCCACAGCTGACAATCGTGTTTTTTTCGCCTAATAGGTCTGATAAAGATCACATTTCGGATATACCAACTGTGGCCTCTGCTTTGTCAGCTGACAAGACACTGCTTGATAATAACAAAGATAGTGTTGTTTCATAGGTTCATAGGTTCATAGGTTTATACTAGGCTATCTGATATGAAAAATACTGTGCCCATTAGTTTGTTGTGCCTCTGTCCAGCAGTGACCCAGAGATGATTCCCGGTAACCCCTACTCTCCCATCCACAGGTCTAGATTTCTCTTGAACAGAGTCAGCGAGGTGCTCTGCCTCACATGGATTATTCCACAGCATAGGGAGTCTCTGAGTGATAATCTATCCCCTCCAGCACGTCCTATTTATATCCGTTAAGTCGCTTGCTCTAGTGGTTTTGGTGGATTTGGATTTTTGAGGTGGAGCATGTCCATTAATTCCGGGTTGGACATGGCCTTGTATGTCAGGCACATGTCACCTCTGAGACTGAATAGAGCTGGAGTTTCTTCAATCTGGCAGCATATGACAGATTTTTTATCCTTTTGGTGAGGAACTTTTGGGGTCTCTCCAATTGCTGCAGATGTCGGGTGAGATACATCCCGAATGGGGCATTGTACTCGATCATTGGTCTGATAAGTGAAGAGTACAGAACAATGACCTCACTAGATCTGGATGTGAATCCCTTCATGATCAGGTGGGCAATGTAGAAGGTCTTTCTAACCACTTTAGCAATGTGCACTGTCAACCTGGGTCCCCAGGTCCCTGATAACCTCTTCTGTGCTTAGTGGATTGCCACCTATATGGTAGCTTGGGGTTACCTTGTTTTTTTGGCGTTTAACTTCAGGCCATGGCTCTGGCACCAGCTATCTGTTTCGTGAGTCCTTCTGAAGGATATCAGTGTCCGATGCACTTTCCACTATTGCAGTCATCTGCAAACTTTGTCCCATGTTGGCCTGTACTTCTGAGAAGTAGATGCCAAACAATAGGGGCCAAGACCCCGCCCTGTGGGACACCACTTGTGACGGCTTGGAGTCTGACACAGCGCCAGCAACTCTAACCCTGTGGGTTCTGTCCTTAAGCCAGTTTGCAACCCATCTTGTGACATATGGGTTTACATTTAAGCTGGTAAGTTTTCTTGCAAGGTCAAGGTAGGCTGTATGGACTGCCTTTCCCTCATCAATGGCCTTGGTGACTATTTCAAGAAGTCGACCAAGTTCAAAAGGCATGATCTTCCCTTGACAAAGCCAAACTGGGTCGGGTCCAATGTCTGCAAGTCCCCTATATCTTTGTTTATGTGCTCCATTATGATCCTCTCCATAGCTTTGCAGACTAGTCTTGTATGGGGCGTAATTACCAGGGTCCGTAGAGGCGCCACCTTTGTGGAGTGGGACCACAGTTGCCGTACGCCACTCCTTGGGCACGTATCCTGTGGTAAGGCTGAGATTAAACAGCTGCCTTATGTGCGGGTTTAATTCCTCATTTAGTTTCGGAAAGAAATCAACAGGAATCTGTTGATGGTAATTCTTCCAATAAAATTAGCAAGGACAAAACTTGTAGAAGTAAGTCAAGCACCATTCTTTCTGATTCTTCTGTTTCTTCCTTTAACAAAAAGAATCATTTCACTAATAACAATAAAACAACGGTGCTGACTAGAAATCGGACTTTTTTGGGGTCCAACTCATCGGGGGACGAAGCTTGAACGAGCAAATGGACAGCTTTGGTGTTATTAATTTAACTAATCATGTTTTTGCTGACATAGAGTTGAAAGTTTTAAAATATGGGTTAAATTTTGTTCCTAATAATAGAGCAAATTATAGTAGAACTGTCATTGATATCAAAAAATTTGCTAGGAAGTTGAATCTATTTTATTTGATGCACGATTTGCCAGAAACTAATAGAGGTCTGATTAAGCCTTCTAGCTACACACCTAGATTACATCATACCATCAGAGTGTTTGAAGAACTTTGTATTGAAGATATCAATCATTTATTAAGAACCAAAGGTTATGTTCATGATAATTTAAATTTTGATGAGAGGAAGGCATTGAAAGTTCTACAAGCCTTGACTAGTTAATTCAGATTTATGAAGAGTGACAAAGGATCCAATATAGTTATCATGGACCAAGAAGTATACAAAACTAATATGTTAAAAATGTTAAACAATACAGTTGAATATGAACAGGTCACACTTTATGAGATTTATAAATGTTTTCGCATGATACACTCTCATTTATATGAAGCACTTATGTCAGGGGGACATTAATTTTGAATTACACGAATTTTGTGTAGTACAGGAGCCAAAAATAGGGGTGATTTTTGGGATACCTAAAATTCACAAGGATTTGAAAAATCCCCCATTTAGACCTATAGTCTCTTCACCACATTCTATTACTGAGGGAGTTTCTTTAGTCATAGATGCTGTTTTGGGGCCCCTATTAGTTAATAAACCATCTTACGTTAAAGATTCATGGCACTTTTTGGACAAATTAAAATTTTTTTCTGAAAGTGGAGTTTTTGATCCTGACAGACACATTATTTTTACTATAGATGTAATTTCATTATACACCTGTATTCCGCACGATGAGGGTGTTGAAGCAATACATATTTTTTTATTCACAAAGAGATATTTTACTAGCAATGTTATTTCTACAATTTGTAGATTGTTAGAAATTATTTTTTTTGTTTGATAATAGTTATTACAAACGTGGGAGCTTGAATGCATTCTCATATTAATGAATAAGTTTCATATTGATTTCTACTGCAGGTTCATTGATGATTTAATTTTCATCATTGAAGGTAATGTTGACACTGTTGAAACCTTTATTTCAGAGGTTAATTCACAACCTGGTTATTTAAAATTTACTAAAGGGGATATGGGTTTGACAGTTAATTTTTTAGATATTCATTTTTGGTGGGACATTATAGACCACAGATTTCACAGTAAGATTCATAGGAAGGAAACATTCACTAACGGGTATTTGCATTATCAAAGTGGCCATCCCAAACATACTATTAGGAACATACCCAGGGGACAATACATTAGAGCTAGTCGTATGACTACTAAAGAACAAGATTTGGTTCATGAATTTCAATTCATTGCCTCAATGTTTTTACAAAGAGGTTATGATGAATGTTTGTTGATTGATAGTGGCAATGAGATCTTTAACAAGCGTTTAACGCATTATCCAGCTATACTTAGTATGTCATCAAAAACAAAATTTGATGTCAATTGTGAATGGCAACCTAGGAGGATTAATTCTAATTTAGTGTGTTCTCTTGAAATGGATCTGTGCTTGAGAAGAACTGGAGGGTTATTCAAGGAAATTCTGATATAGTTCGTGCTGTTGGAACTAAACTGTGTTTTGTGTTTCGTAACAATTATAATATCAAAAAGATATTGAAACACATGCCATCAATGTAAAATTTGTAGATATATTTCTGAAGGTCCCTATATTACTGTGGAAACATCAGATAGAATTCTTGAAGTCCCTGGTTTTGTCAACTGTAACTCTTTTGGAGTTGTTTATATTGGAATGTGCACTGTGTGTCCTGCGTTTTACATAGGAATGACTACAAGGAGTTTAGGGACACATATAAAGGAACATTTGTATAGTATTAAAAGTGAAGATCAGACTAATGCCTTATACAAACATTCTGTTGTTTGTTCTTCTTTCAAAAAATTTACTTTCTCTGTTTTAGAAATTTGTAAACCAGATATGAGGGCAGGTGATTTTAAACATTATTTAGAGCAAAGAGAGACACTCTGGCAGATTAGATTAAAATCAGATAAAACTCCAGGTTTAAATGAGACCATTAATGTTAAATGTTTTTTAAAGTATCGTAAACTTGGCATCAACAAAGATACTGATATGTCTTTTTTTTTCTTTGAAACATGAACACTGGTGTTTTTAAATTTTGTAGTTATTTCATTGATTTGTGATAATTGCTTGTTAATTGAGTGTATTTAAGGTATTGCTTTTTTAACTGAGTGTATTCTGATGAAGTTGTTTGATTATTGTTTTGGATTTTGTGGAATTAATTCGTCTACCTCCTCTTGGTATTTTTTGTTTTTTTTGATCTGCAAATTATATATGTACCTGAAAAATAAACTTTGTGTTCAGAATTGAAAAGAAAAATGCATTTGTTGTACCCTTTAATCTGTAGGATGTTCCATATAGAAACACTCTTCATTGTACCCCTGTTGGTATTGTTCTAAGAACTCTCTGTGATATTGTAGCTGGTAGATTCTTGTTTCTGTGTCATGATATTTTCTTCTTTTTCAGGCTTTTCAAAAGCAGCCTCCTTGTTCAGCAACAAAACCTGCCAGTGCAAAATCAATAAAACCTTGGTTTCCTGAATCCTATTTGTCATTCTACAAGTGATAGGAAATTTTCTGTTATTCTTCCTGCCTCTTCTGCTCTCAAGCTAAAAGTGAATGTTACCAATGTGCAGAAACAGGACACTGGTATACTTTGCTGTAGAGCTGTTGAAGGTTTTGCTACCTGAGAAAAGTTTCTCTGCAATGTGAAGGTTATTACTATGGTTTTCTGATAGTTAAACTTGAATGATTGCTTTAATGGGTACACATATGTGCTTATGCTTTGTTTAATTTAGATTATTCCCATCCCATGGCATCTGTTTTAATCTGGGCACCATTAATAATCATAGAAAGAAGTAGCATCCGTTCACTTTATTATCAACTCTCCCCCAGGCAGTTTAAACTACAGAGATAAATATATACTGAAATGTATTTTTGAACAGGATGCAAATGTAAAACTACAAATCCACAGCTCATATACTTTACTTTACTTTATACATCATTATTTAAAGAGACGTGTACTCTTTCTATAAAACAAGCTGCGTATTATTTTAAGTAATGGCACAAATCAATAGAATGTTTCTGGGTAAACAGTTAAGCTTTTTTAAGTCATCAAACTAAAAACACTACATCCAAGTGATAATTATTTAAATTACATGCATTTATACATATGTTTATGTGTCAAAAAGCATACTAGTTAAAAACAACATACCAAAGAAGGAATGTAAAGTTAGGCAGGTATGTAAAACTAGGTACACTGTGACAAATGTATTCCTTGCCTCCTGAAGCAGCTGTAATGGGCAAAGAAAATGTAGCAGTTCCTGAGCTTGTACTTGGAATAAGAACTAATACCAGGCAAAGTTGTGACTTAAATGGAACAGTGTTCTCCAGAGAAGCATAAATAATAGAAGAGATTTTCTCTGATATATGTAAGTCAGGGATAAGGCTGTAGTATTAGCTACAAGGATAATGAACAGGAAGGAGAGGATAACACATAAAAGGCCAGATGGATGATATCAGGGAATTGTGAGAGAGACAATGAGAATTTTAACTAAAGAAATCAGAAATAAACCATTGTTGATTGAATCCAGAAACAAGTCTAGCCCTTTGGATGAGATTTTAAACTGAGGTCCCATGTGTTTGAGTTAGTGGTAGCTCGGGTGGATGTAAAAGAATCCAAAATGCCTATTTCAAAAGAGGAGGGAAGTTCCCCAATGCTGGGGCCACATTTCCCCTCATATAAATACAACATTGGGTCTCTACTAAGAAGAGGCCACCAGCTTAGTACGATTAATCTGGTCAACAAAAATAAATTCATAAAATAATTAAATACTAGTTCCTCTGAAGTAAATTACGATAACTGCATCCACCTACACATCTACAGTACTAATTTATGCAATGTATTCTTTACTATCTGAGATTAAAAACAGAAGATTACACAAAGTAAGCTCAATTACAAAAACATCAAAGCAAAATGCAGAGTACAGTTTGTGCAGAGCTGTAGTGTCCTGACCTTGCTGTCTTGCTGCATTAACTGGACTTTGTTTGTATATTTCCCTGGTTTTACTTGAGTTTGACCTGCTACTCTAAATGGATTTTATTATTATCTGCCCTTGTTTCATCTGGGTTTGGCCCAGAGAGAAAGTATATGGTTTGAGGTACACATTTGCTTATTTTGAGACTGGTGGTTGTATTGAGAGGATGAACTATTCCTCGCTATGTGTCTGAGCTGGCTTCTACTTGTCCTAAAATTTTCTTAAAATTTGCTGCCTGTTGCTCCAGTGGTAACTGGTGACTTCAAATCAAAGGAGGGCTGCAGGAGACACCTGAATGGGGTGGTGCCAACTTGAAAGGGGTGGGGTTAAATTCATTGGGTGGAGCTATGTTACAGCTGGAACAACACTGATCATGCTTACCATATCTAAAATAACTACTCGATCAATATTGCACATGCTGAATAGTCTACCAAATGCTAGACTAAATCACATTTCAGAGCTAATGAGGTATTTAGGTTATGCTATAACAACACAAAACCTAAACATCTCTAAACAGTAAAAAAAGTAGTTGGTCTGTGCATAAAACTATTATGAGTGCACATGATAAAGTAAACATGCATTGCACTGTATCAGGTAATCTGCATTTTGTACAATGCCAAGTGAAAAGTAAGGAGATTTGGAAATCCCACTGTACTATTTTAATTTATTATTCACAGTTCAAGGTCACTCCAATGCCTAATGTGTCAGTGGTTCTGACAGACACTGACTCAGGCTTGTATGACAGTAGATTTTATCAACATAGACATTAATCTGGCAAAGCCAGAATTACCACAGTGAACAGCAGGGCCAGTTAACCCATTTCATCCACAAACGGCCCTCCATCCCCATTACAGAAATGAAGTATTTGCTTTGACCTGCCAGGATTAAAGTAGAAATAATAGTAGCAGGTAGGTACAGAGCAGAGCCGAGCAACCGATTCAGATTCCTTCGAACTGCTGTTCCAGCTGAAGGTAGCAGCAGAGTGTCAGTGTGAGTGAAAATGCCCCCAACAGGATACAGCTGGTGTCTAGAGGTACACAGGCACAAACCCTGCACCTTGGGTACAGGTAAAAACAAGCCTAAAGTCCCTAGCCACCATCACTTGTAAATGTTTTGTTCTATTCCTCATTAAATATCTAGTTTGTCAGGAGCATTAAAACAAAACCTTTTATGCTAGCATTTTTCAAAGTTTATAAATCAGTATTTGAAATGTGTCCCTATTTAGGGCTGTATTCCCCCATTATTGGCTTTGGTCTGTATTTTTGTGCTAGGAGGTTGAGAGCTGTGGTGATAAGTGAGAACTGAATTCACTAAATGATAACCATTTAAGTTTGTCTTCCTGTCTTTCAGGAAACTGCTGATTTAGCATAGTGGTATGTTGCTCTATCTATAGCACACAGGGTTCTGGGTTCAAGACTTGGCAGTGAAATGTACAGTGGTAACATAACATTTTATGCAAGCAACTTTCCAAAATTATACAAGCAATGTTTAAAATGTGTCCCTGGTGTTTTGCTCTTTGCCCCCCCAATTGAAAATAAGTGCAAGAAGCTGTGCAACATGCCTATGGCTTACACTACTGTGATTCTGTATTTGTATTATATATATATATATATATATATATATATATATATATATACATATATATATATATATATATATATATATATATATATATATATATATATATATATTATGTGTAGAAGTAGCCTGTTATCATTGAAATGTTCTGAATAGAGCAGTTTTGTCATTATTGGTGCATGCATTTTGCTTCATTGCCTACTGGAAAAATGTTCAAACAATACATTTAAAATGTGCTCTAACTTAAGTCTAACATGTGTGCTGTATTATACAAGGAATATAATTT
The DNA here is from genome assembly GCF_019279795.1 of Protopterus annectens. Taxonomy (NCBI): domain Eukaryota; kingdom Metazoa; phylum Chordata; order Ceratodontiformes; family Protopteridae; genus Protopterus; species Protopterus annectens. Next base: position 1,414,050,307 of record NC_056729.1, on the reverse strand, counting down.
AATAAAGTCAGGAAAGGTGAATCAAAGTACGCATGTATGTGTCTTGTTTTGTGTGCAACAGGCCTCTGATATGAAAACAGCCCAAAGGTAACCTTTATCCACCACTGTCCAGATGCATTTTCTTTGGATGTGGTGTGGGTTTTAATGCTGTTTCAATGAATGTGAGTTTCAAGGGCAGAGAAGTTTTAATGCAAAGTCTGTTTTCATTGTGAGACAGTATTGCTTTGTTTAGCAGATATCTGTTAGTGTTTGTGCATTGTGCTATAAAATGTGAAAAAATAAAATCCAAAAATGCAGCTTGGATTTAAGGATGGGCAATAGAAAATGTACTCCAGGATTGCCCCTCATGCCACTAATGGATAGAGGCAGTTCCTAAATTCTGTATCCCTTATATGGGTCCCCTCAAATTATCTATGGAATGATCACAGTTATTCTTACTAGGGCTAATATACAATTATCAGCCATGGGATAGGTAGAACCAATCAAAAAATGTTAAATCAAGAATCAAGCACCAAAAAGGAATTAGCTAAGCTTAAAAAGTCCTCCAAGTGAACCTATGTTGTGGTAGTAAATAGTTATAAAAAATTGCCCTTTTTATATCACTAAGTGCCCCTCTCACCCTCCACCCCCCCAGTCTTCAACAGCTCCTGGCGCCTTTGACCCCATTGCTGCACCCAAAAGCGCATGCCCTCTCCAACACCTGCCATACTACCTACAGTGGGGAGCTACAACCAGTTATGAGCTGTATTCCCACCTGCAAGGTTTAAATATGGCCGATTTCCCACTCTTTGCCGTGATTGGACAGTTTTAAATATGCTGAGCTAAGCTAAGCTACAGGCAAACCTGCTTAGCTAAGGTTGGCAGTGCTTAAAGGGACAAGTTCAGCACTGCTTACCAATGGGCAAATCCACTTAGCTGGGCTACTCATTGCTTAGCATTCATATTTATACAATGCTTACAACTGGTCAGCATAGCTGTGCAATGCTTAGCATTGCTTATGTTTTATTTTATGGTCTATCAACTGTATGGGATTAATTCATCATTCCTGACATATTATAATTTTGTTTACCTTCCCTGATATCCCCCAATGTGCTTTCATTACATTTATTTTTGTATGACTATACTGTATACGTTGTTTCAGATTACATTTAAACCGTGTTTGGTCAGCGAGCTATTTGCAGCTGGTTTTCACCCTTGCCTGACTTGTATTCCTTCGCCTTTCTGTTTTTATACTGTATACAGCACTTGTGTTTATATGTGAGTTTCACAACTTTATTCACTGACACCTCACATCTGGACTTACTACACTACTCTGGTTAACAAATATATGTTATTTACTACCTAATTATTAAAAAAATAAATTATGTACTGCTTTCACATGTAAGATGCTAATTTGCTTTACTGGGGATCAAACCACGAATGATTACTTACAAAGTGAGCACTCTAACCACTTTGCTATTTCCACATTTGGATGTTTTGGAGGATATACCTATTTAGCTCCTTATGATGTGTAAGCTAGGCTGAGCAGAGCTGCACGATATGCACACCCACTCAGCTACGCTTAAACTTTATTGCGGACTGAAAAACAAATGTAACTGTTGTGTTTTATTTTTGTACTGTAGGAGTATACACATTGATTTCTGCAACATTATTTTTTGGGGGCTGTGCTTTTACAACTGTGATGACATGGCAGGCTTTGCATTTGAGGTATGCTCCACAGACACTAACAGTGTCCGCCATACCTCTCAACTGTACAGATTGTCACAGACTGCCCAGATATTTGCCTTATATTTTTGGTCCATTTTTCATAGAATTGTGGCTTTCTGGCAGATTAGTGGCAAAGCATTAGGGACTATGTTAGGAAATAATGACAGACATTTGAGTTTTACACTTTATATCCTTTTGTGTACTTCATGCTAATGTGAAGCCTGTCATTCTAACAACTTTGTATGTTTGTGAGAGTAATATCTCACATTTGTCCATGGCTTTGTCCATATTACTTGTCCGGTTGACAAGTAATGGTGTCCAAGGACACTCTTGCTATATTTAGATTGCTGTAGAGCAATTATGGAGTGCAGGGAGCATGTTTATACTGAGAGCACTGCTCTCAGACACGCTCCCTGCACTCGTACACACAAACCATCCATTTAAGAGTAGAGCAGCGAGCCTTCATGAATATGCAAGGCAGGCTGCTGCTCTACATGGACATGGTCGGTTCCATGCAAGAATAATGTATTCTTGCACGGAATCTTCATGAATCCTAGGGAGGGATTTTCAGTGGTGAATATTTGGGAAGAATTCATATAGAACAACAAACTATATTCTAAATATTCAGTGATAATACCATAGTAGCAAAACTATTATGCTAAATTATTAAGAGTTTTTAAGAGGTAATCAAGAGTCAAAAAATGGGTATCTAGACTCAATAGATCTTGTAATACTATGAGCTGTTACTATGCTAATACATAGAGCGTAACTGAAAAATGGATAATTAGATTTGGTCATTGGACTATAGTGTCATAATTTAACAACTATAATGGAGACTTAGAACTGCATTGATATTACATTAAAAGGTTATAAGAACAGCTGATTGAATCAGCTGCCAGGGAAATATCACCCTTGCCTTCCTACTGATTTTATTAGCTAATTCTGTGCATGGTCACACATAAACAAAAAGCTGGAAGACAAGACATTAATTGATTGTGGATGAAGCTTACTTAGAAATAAATGTATGTAATACCCAAACAAACAAAAATAATAAAAACAATAGGGGAAATAAATGTAATCTATCATAATGGAACAAAAACAATCAGGACATCTCTAACTGCAGATTTTTAAGACTTACATCACTGACTGGCAAATCTTTTGAATAGTGTCTATTACAACTAATAAGAAATAACACATATGGACGAGGCCTTGGTAGTACCCTGCATTAAATCATAAAAGGAAGTTCCACAATAACACATTTAATTAAGTTTTATCATTTGGTCTTTAAGCAACTGGGTCAAGGAAATAATGTTTGGTAGTATCTTTGGATGTAAGCAAGGCTCTTTCTCATATAGCTATAGTAAAGCAGTTCAACCAACTAAATGGCAATCCATAGATAATTCAATGGATATCTATTTGATTAAGCAAAAGAGGAAAGGGTGAGTATTTGCAGTGTTAAATTAACATTGAAAAGAATATTAAGAATCCCTCAGGGCTCGGTGTTGTAGCCAGTCTTACTAAATCTAATATTCTCTGACTTCCCAAAAATTATTGACTTCTGGCTTGTAAAATATGGAGATGACTCTAAAATTGCATTGGGCATATACAGTAAAGAAGACACAAATAAGTTAAATAACTATCTAAAAAATAGCAACTTGGGCAATTGAAGTTATAATTTACTAGTTATATTTTATATAAATTAATAGAAATTTCAATATTAATTTTAATTTATATCTCAATATAAATACAAGCAAAGTGATGCTACATAGAAAAGTAGACAATATAAGAACTGTAATAAATAACCATCAGTTAGAAATAGTTAGAACTGTTACATATCCTGGAATACAAGTCAACCTGGGATTAAAATTTAAGTTACACATAATTCATCAAGACAAGGCTCCTAAGACATGTGGAACTAATATTTAACATAATATTATCTAGAGATTCAGTAGTGTTATGCACTCAATAATTCTTGGTAAGTAAGGCCAGTTATTGAATATAACCTTGTATTCTCTAATCTTACCATAGGAGATTAATGCCAACTGGGGATAATCCAAAGTACTCTAAAAAAATAAAAGAAATGAGTAATGTATACTCAGAATGACAGAAAAACAACTAACCTATTTACTATAGCTACAGAATACTTAGTGGGAAATGATGCCTACCATAAAATCACTACACAATGATAATTTAATGGAAGACCTGAGATTATCAATAGTTAGCCAGTATCACAGTAAATCAGCATAGGGCCATTTTATAATTTACACCAAAATAGGACAATTAAATGGTATACTATATATCACAAACAATACCATTACCATGAGGCAAACTAGTGTTTCTAAATCTGTATAATTAGACAGCATTAAAATAAAGTTAGATTAGTACAGTAAAAAGTGGTTTGGTTCTAAGGAATCTGCATTCCTTGTTGGTCTGAAATTGTCTAACATCATCCTGGTGAAGGCAGTCAAGGTATATATCCCTCAGTTTATGAGTATCAGGGGTGCAGACTATTTATTAAAGAAGTAGGTGTGGCAGTATATTCTGCGGGATACAATCCTGGTGTATGGCAGAACCACACAACGACCCTTATTTGACATTTACAATTGACAGTGGCCATCTTGTGCACTCAGTGTATCTAGCAAAAGTATTCAACAGCATACCCCATGCTGACATCATAAGAAAGCTAAATAATTTCAAAATAGATCACTATATGGTAATATGAATAATAAACTAGCTAAAAGACAAAACCCATACAGTAAAAGACACAAACACTTTATCTGAAAGAATGAAAATAACCAGTGGTGTCTCCCAGGGCACAGTGTTGGAACCCCTCCTTCTCAGCATTTACTTTTCTGGTCTCCAGACACTGACCCATGATATTTGATTTATTAAGTTTGCAGATGATTGGAAGTCATTAAGTCCCTGTCTGATACCCGAACCCTCAAGAAATAATTTTCCCTCATGAACTTTGATGTACTGAAAATGGTTTGAAATCAATTGCTAAAAAATGCAGTATCAGCACATTTAGTAGACAACCCTTCTCTCAGCATGCTGTATTGGCAATATACCACCACAAAAGAAAAGGTAGTTGGGGAACTTGGAACTTGGGTTGATAACTCCTTAACTTTTAATTATCAAGTGACAACAGTAATCAGAAAGTACTTCTACTGAGTACAACTATTCACCAACAGAATATCATCCAGATATAAAGGAGGTCATCATTTCCTTATATTCAGATTAGACCAGTGATTGAGTATGATGCTCACTTCAGTATGCATCTCACTAGATACACCAAACAACTAGAAAGGCTCCAGAGGTTCCTAATTAAAATGATCACAGATCTAAAGGCCATAAGCTACCAAAAGAGGCTGGAAGCATCTGCTGTTTGTTCAGTATATTTCAGGGGAGGCCTATGCCTAGCTTATCATGCCATTGGAGACCTGGTTACCCTTGATCTCCTGTACCTCCACAAGTGTAATACCAGAAATCTTCAGCAACAGATCAACAAAACAAACATTGCCTAACCTCTTCTGCAATAGATTTCCACTGCAGGTGAAAGTGTGATTCACAAGCATCCTTCAAACAGAACTTGGATTATTGAATGTGTCTACACAAATTTACTTAAGGATTGCTAGCCTAGTCCTCCTTGGGAAAACAGTGTGGCCTCATGGTGGGGACTGGCATACGATCATAAGACTAAATTGCCTTGAAATATCAATGAATCTAGAAAGTAAAGTTGCATATGGAGGTGTTGGATGCATTTAGAACCATGCCCTTCATGCTACATGGACGTCTTTTTAGCATATTTTAAGGTGTTCACTATGGTCACAGGTAGAAGTGATGATGGGTAGCATGTAGAAATAGCTGAGGCTGGAAAAGACAATAACATGCTCACTGGATGCATCCTGTTTACTGTGTTACCCCAAAATCCATCATCACCCAAAGAAATTAAATAAAATTTGCCAGCTTGCCAGCTGTGTTGCTTGTTGTGCTAGCTGCTGCCTAGGATTACTCACTGGCCTACCTCACCCTGTTGTTTGAGGATCATAATTGGCCTCACCTGCTGCTGTTACTGGTGGATTATGTAACACAGTAACACTGTGGAGATGTTGACCCTGTCTACACAATGTCATGCCATGTATTGTGGCAAACAACTTGCTGACTTAAGATGTTGACCCTGTCTCCACAATGTCATGCCATATATTGTGACAAATATCTTACTAACTTAAGATGTTGACCCTGTCTCCACAACATCATACCATGTATTGTGGCAAACATCTTGCTGACTTAAGATGTTGACCCTGTCTCCAAAATGTCATGCCATGTATTGTGGCAAACAACTTGCACACTTAAGATGTTGACCCTGTCTCCACATTGCCATGCCATGTATCATGACAAATTTCTTACTAACTTAAGATGTTGACCCTGTCTCCACAATGTCATACCATGTATTGTGGCAAACATCTTACTGACTTAAAATGTTAACACTGTCTCCACAATGTCATACCATGTATCGTGGCAAACATCTTGCTGACTTAAGATGTTGGTCCTGTCTCCACAATGTCATATCATGCATCATGGCAAACATTTTGCTGACTTAAGATGTTGACCCTGTCTCCACAATGTCATGCCATGTATAGTGGCAAACATCTTGCTGACTTAAGATGTTGACCTTGTCTTCACAATGTCATGCCATATATAGTGGCAAATATCTTGCTGACTTAAGATATTGACCCTGTTTCCACAATGTCATGCCATGTATAGTGGCAAACATCTTGCTGACTTAAGATGTTGACCCTATCTCCACAATGCCATACCATGTATCATGGCAAACATCTTGCTGACTTAAGATGTTGACCCTGTCTCCACAATGTCATACCATGTATAGTGGCAAACATCTTGCTGACTATAATGTTGACCCTGTATCTACAATGTCATGCCATGTATAGTGGCAAACATCTTGCTGACATAAGATGTTGACCCTGTCTCCACAATGTCATGCCATGTATAGTGACAAACATCTTGCTGACTTAAGATGTTGACCCTGTCTCCACAATGTCATGCCATGTATAGTGGCAAACATCTTGCTGACTTAAGATGTTGACCTTGTCTTCACAATGTCATGCCATGTATAGTGGCAAATATCTTGCTGACTTAAGATGTTGACCCTGTCTCCACAATGTCATGCCATGTATCGTGACAAATTTCTTACTAACTTAAGATGTTGACCCTGTCTCCACAATGTCATACCATGTATCATGGCAAACATCTTGCTGACTTAAGATGTTGACCCTGTCTCCACAATGCCATACCATGTATCATGGCAAACATCTTGCTGACTTAAGATGTTGACCCTGTCTCCACAATGTCATACCATGTATAGTGGCAAACATCTTGCTGACTATAATGTTGACCCTGTATCCACAATGCCATGCCATGTATAGTGGCAAACATCTTGCTGACATAAGATGTTGACCCTGTCTCCACAATGTCATGCCATGTATAGTGACAAACATCTTGCTGACTTAAGATGTTGACTCTGTCTCCACAATGTCATACCATGTATCATAGCAAACATCTTGCTGACTTAAGATGTTGACCCTGTTTCCACAATGTCATGCCATGTATCATGGCAAACAACTTACTGACTTAAGATGCTGACCCTGTCTCCACAATGTCATGCCATGTATCATGACACATTTCTTACTAACTTAAGATGTTGACCCTGTCTCCACAATGTCATACCATGTATCGTGGCAAACATCTTGCTGACTTAAGATGTTGACCCTGTCTCCACAATGTCATACCATGTATAGTGGCAAACATCTTGCTGACTATAATGTTGACCCTGTATCCACAATGTCATGCCATGTATAGTGGCAAACATCTTGCTGACATAAGATGTTGACCCTGTCTCCACAATGTTATGCCATGTATAGTGGCAAACATCTTGCTGATTTAAGATGTTGACCCTGTCTCCACATTGTCATGCCATGTATAGTGGCAAACATCTTGCTGACTTAAGATGTTGACCTTGTCTCCACAATGTCATACCATGTATAGTGGCAAACATCTTGCTGACTATAATGTTGACCCTGTATCCACAATGTCATGCCATGTATAGTGGCAAACATCTTGCTGACATAAGATGTTGACCCTGTCTCCACAATGTCATGCCATGTATAGTGGCAAACATCTTGCTGACTTAAGATGTTGATCCTGTCTCCACAATGTCATGCCATGTATCATGGCAAACAACTTGCTGACTTAAGATGCTGACTCTGTCTCCACAATGTCATGCCATGTATCGTGACAAATTTCTTACTAACTTAAGATGTTGACCCTGTCTCCACAATGTCATACCATGTATCGTGGCAAACATCTTGCTGACTTAAGATGTTGACCCTGTCTCCACAATGTCATACCATGTATAGTGGCAAACATCTTGCTGACTATAATGTTGACCCTGTATCCACAATGTCATGCCATGTATAGTGGCAAACATCTTGCTGACATAAGATGTTGACCCTGTCTCCACAATGTCATGCCATGTATAGTGGCAAACATCTTGCTGACTTAAGATGTTGATCCTGTCTCCACAATGTCATGCCATGTATCATGGCAAACAACTTGCTGACTTAAGATGCTGACTCTGTCTCCACAATGTCATGCCATGTATCGTGACAAATTTCTTACTAACTTAAGATGTTGACCCTGTCTCCACAATGTCATACCCTGTATCGTGGCAAACATCTTGCTGACTTAAGATGTTGACCTTGTCTCCACAATGTCATACCATGTATCGTGGCAAACATCTTGCTGACTTAAGATGTTGACCCTGTATCCACAATGTCATACCATGTATCGTGGCAAACATCTTGCTGATGTTTCAATCTTCAGTCAGAAACATGCACTGTCTGTGGCTGAGGGGGCTGCATTTTAAAAGCTCTTGCACAGTTCTACAATGTCTGTCTACTCCCATTTTTGATGGAACAGTGTTGAGTAGAAGACTTCCAAATCTGGATCTGGAATCAAGTAAAGGTTATTGCTGTTTGTAGCTAGGGTCCATATTTCCACCTATAGACAAGAAAGTCTAAGTCCTTGCATAATAACTGAGCTGTTTGATGGAAGGAAACCACACTTCAATGAATGCAAGCTAATGCTTATGAATTGCGAAAATGATGTTGTTGTGACATAGTCTAAGACATAGAGGACTAGTCGAAGTTCCTTGTAGGTAGTATCTTTGATGAGTGAGTGAATGAATGATTTAGAATAACTCCATGCATTTACCATACCACAGTAAAGGACAGTTTGACCAACAGATTAATAAGGACGCCACCTGAAGATAAAAAAAAACATGGAAAAGTACTAAACAGATGAAAAGTAAAAACATACCCTGGGTATGTTTTGATTAAAAGAGTTTGTATGTTTATATTTTATGTTAATTAGTTGGGACCACTGATGAGCAAACTTCTCATTTGTCCAGAATTTCTCAGAACATCTAGATTTTTGTCTCATATTTCTGATCTGTCCCTCATATAATGTGTTGTTTTATGACAAACTGAGTTTCAGAATTCATATCCTTCAGGAAAAAAATGAAAGAAATGATGTGTTGGTCCACTAACAGAAAACATAAAGACACTTGGACAAAGACCTGATGAAATACCTTTTATTGGACCAACATAGGTCTTGCAATTACTGAAGCTTTCAAGCTATCAAAAGCCCTTTGTCTGATGTTAAACACAGTGTTTAAATATTCACTTGTGCCTAGAAAGAGAAGTACACAATTTATTTCCAATTGACTAAAAAATAAATCTTGAAAAATGCTAGTGTGAAATCTTCTGCTAAATGAAAACAAACTCTAATGTAACATGCCAAACTTTGATTTTGTAGCATGTTGTGACCCTGTTCTACAGTTTCAGTCTCTTTCTCCCTCTGTTTTTACACACACACACACACACACACACACACACACACACACACACACACACACACACACACACGCACAGATATGCTACAAGTCTTGAGGTGTATTATGAGCTGCATTTTTTTCACACTAGCATTTCATAGGTATTCTTACTGTTGTGTTATTTGAAATAATGATATAATGTTGATGTGAAAAATCTACCTCTCACAGTACCATCATCAAACTGACAATGTTACTGTTTTTGGTGTGGGTTTAGCATCTCTTTCTTTATATAGTGTCATCATCATGCTGTTCTTGCATTAGGTTCATATTATGCTGTTATGGTAGTTTGCACAGGTTTGGTGATTCATACTGTTCATTCTGTAATATGATCTTGGCTTGGTAAAACTGATTAACAAATGCTGTGACTAAACAGTGGCACTAAGGATCACTAGACAATCTAAAACATTTATTTTGCTGTATGTTGTGTGCTGACTTGGTAACACTGCAGCAAAATAAGGACAGATTAGTTTGGATATATGATGTTTTCAAGCTGATATTTCTTCATTTTGCAGAGGAAGACCAGGATGTCAGATTGTTATAAACTGACACATTTTGGCAACATGACAGGTATGTCAGTGGAAAAAAGCTTTAAAACTTTCAACATGCAAAGCATTCATGCATCCTGTGAAAACTGCAGCAATGAAGTATTAACACTTACAAACTTAGAGGGCATATTACTGGCTATGTAGAAGAAAATAAGCAAACTCTTACATAAATTTAGAAAGCATATGACAAAACAAGCAAGCAGTTTTAGGATAAGTAATTCAACATTTTCTCTTCAGGATATGTATTACTGTTATAAAACTGGAGCAACAAACAAGAAAAATATTTGTCTGATTAAATAAGTCAGTGACTGCTAAATGTTTATAGCTAGACCAGTATATGACACCACAAGCAATGTACCTTTAGGAAAAGTCCTTGTTCCTTTTCTATTCAGGATATGTATTATTGGTGTAAAAACTGATAAAACAAAAAAGGAAAATATTTGCCTGATTAAATACATCAGTGACTGCTAAGTATTTATTGTCAAACCAGATTCAAATGTAATTATGCTTCATGAATACCATTCACTCCAATGCTGAAACATTAACAAGTGTGTTTTGGTACCCTTCAGCAAAACAACAGTGATTTCCATGTAAACTTACCAATAATCAGGATCTGAAAGCAGATGCCAATAGATTTGTGGATATTTTCCGACAAATATCCAAACATCTGGTTAATATAATATTGTAAGTGCAGCTGAAATCATTTTGTTTTGAGACATGTAATTTTGAGTTGGATTTCGAATAAAATAGTTGAAAATGTAATACTGTATACATATCTCTCAAGTGTTCAGATTTTCACAGAATGTCCAGATTTTTGCCTCATGTAGTTGGTCTATTCCTTATAAAATGTGTAGTTTTCTGGCAAACCACTGAGGATCGAAGTCATTAAATAATGGCATGCATTTGAGTTTCAGACTTCATATCCTTCAGAAAAATTAATGCAGAGGGGGCATGGACAATGGTGAGCAGTTAATGGCAGAGATCACTTGACTCTGCTTCTTTTTTAATATTTTTGACAGGATTTCTTCATTAAAAATCAACAAATATCACTTAATAACTGATAGATATATAAATACATTTTTTACAAGTAAATCTTAGAAAAATCAAATGTTTATTATTTTTATCATTTTTTTCCTGTCAGAGAAATATTAAAGCCTTTAAGTTATTAGGAATGAGTCACTCTAATTCTACCTGTCAGGATGCTTCAATTAAAAAACACTTATAATCTTTTCTCAGCAACATTCATGACTTATCTCTGAAAACAGACTAAATAATAAAATAAACAATATAAAAAGAATGTGAAAAACAAACAGATCTACTGAGTCAAGCAGTCAATGATTTGGATGGAAGAATGGCTGAGAATGAAGATCATATTAAATTTATTCTCAAACAGAATACCTTACTTTTGGAGAAAATAGAGGACTTGGAAAATAGATCCAGAATAAACAATATAAGGATTTATGGTATTCTAGAAAAATAGAAGGTAATACCATGGTTTAGTTTTTAAATACTCAGTTTCCAAAGACTTTGAACTTACTTTAAACTTTCTCTTTTGGTACTGAGAGAGCTTCTGGATCTCTTTCTAATTCTTCCTTAAGAAAAAAAAAACACACCATCTCCAAGGTCAGTAGTTGTTAAATTTATTTCCAGTCATGATAAAGACTTACCCCATGATTCAGCAAGCTCTGCACAGCGTGCAGGAATAGTGCAGGAGCTGCTGGAGGGAATATGGCTGCCTAGAGATCCAGGAACAAGATCCTGGGATGTGCACGAGCGCTCCTGCACTATTCCTGCATGGGCACAGCTCCTGTATGTAAATTACCCATTTGCAGGTGAAAAACATGCAAATGAGGTGAATTTGCAATCCAGGAAGCTGGCAGCCATCCGTGCATGACTAGTATAACCTGCAGAAATGTACCAAGTACATTTATGCAAACTACAAAACGGAGCCATGACAGCTCAAATAACATATAAAGCATGCCAATGGCCAAATATATGGCCACTGGCATGGAAAACAGTTGCAAAAACAAAAAAAAAACTTTTATTTTTTTTAGATTCATAGGTAAGTACTAGGCTATCTGCCCGAGGGCATCTATAAGCCTAGCCAGAATGTGTTGGCTTTTGCTGCCCCCTTAGATTAGTTCTCTGTGCCTCTGTGCATCAGAGCCATTAGTTCCCTGTGCCTCTGTTCAGTAGAGCCACTGCAGTGATCCCCGGGGTAAATTTTCTGCTTCCCATCCACTCATCAAGGTTTCTCTTTAAGAGTGTTAGTGAAGGGCTTTGCCTAATCTACAGATTGAAATCCTGTTCCAAAGCATGGGGAGTCTCTGGGACTGGAATCTATCCCTCCAGCACGTCCTATTTATCACTGAGATCAGGTTTAGATCCCTATGGCATGTGGCTCTTGGGGATTTGTTTTTTTTTTTTAGGTGGAGCATGTCCATCAATTCTGGGATGGACATGGCCTTGTATGTCAGGCAAAGATCACCTCTGAGTAAACGGTATGCAACTGAGTGCAGCTGGACTTTCTTCAGTCGGGCTGCATAGGGCATCTGTTTGAGGCCAGTAATCCTCTTCGTGAGGTACTTCTGTGGTCTTTCTAGCTGTTGCAGGTGTCTTGTAACGTACATCCCAAATGGGGTGTTGTAATCTATGATGGGTCTGATGAGTGATGAGTAGAGGGGCACAATAACCTCTTTTGTTCTAGATACGAACCCTTTTGTGATTAGGTGGGCCACATAGAAGGATTTTCTAACCACCTTGGCAATATGATTATCAAAGGAGAGATTACTATCTACTTGGGTCCCCAGATCCCTTATTACATTTTCTGTATTTAGGGGACTACCACCTATGTGATAGTTTGCAGGTACTTTGTTGTTTTCCAAAGGGTATGACTATGCACTTTTTGCCATTTAGCTTGAGGCCATGATTTTGACATCAGGTATCTGTCTCAGTGAGACCTTTCTGGAGGATTTCTGTATCAGCTGGAGAGTCAATTATAGCCCCCAGTTTGCAGTCATCTGTGAACTTGGTCAGCCATAGTCCTCCTGTGCTTGCCTGTACCTCTGAGAAGTATATACCGAACACGAGGGGTCCTAGGACTGAGCCCTGGGGGATGCCACTTGTAACCGGTTTAGAGTCGGATGTAGAGCCTGCAACTCTCACCATGTGGGTTCTATCCATGAGCCACCTGGAAACCCATCTCGTGATGTAGGGGTTTATGTTCAGGCTGGTGAGCTTGTCTATAATACCAGAATGGGGAATAGTGTCAAAAGCCTTTGCGAGGTCTAGGTAGGCTGTGTAGACCTCCTTTCCCTCATCTAAAGCCTTGGTAACTGTCTCAAAGAAGTCCACCAGGTTTAGGAGGCATGATCTGCCCTTAACAAAGCCAAACTGGGTAGGGTCCAATGTATGGAGTTTCCCAATGTCTCTGTTAATGAGTTCCATGATGATGCGCTCCATAGCCTTGCAGACCAGGCTAGTTAGGATTATAGGGCGATAGTTCCCAGGGTCCATTGTGGCTCCACCTTTGCGGGATAACTGTTGCTGTGCACCACTTTATGGGTATGTAGCCTGTAGAGAGGCTGAGTTTGAACAGTGTGTTTAGGTGAGGGGTTAGTTCATTTTGGAGCTCATTTAAGACACAGCCTGCGACACCGTCTGGTCCCATTGAAGCTGTGTTTTTGGCTTTAGATAGGGCTGTTTTAACCTGTGTGTCAGTGATTGCTGGGGCTCTACATTCATCTGGTATGGCTATGGGTCCTTTAGAGGGTGAGAGGGGGGTGAAGTTTGCACTAAGCCTGTCTGCCAGAATGTTGGGAATATCAGTCGGTTCAGTGTATTTTGTGCCATTCTGCCCTACCTCAGAGCAGATCTGAGAGTTTCCACTTAGGTTCTTGACATAGCTAAAGAACGTTTTGTGGTTATCTTTGGAATTCTTGGCAATTTTTTTTTTGAAGCTAGCCTTGGATGATTTTATGAGGGATCGCAGTTTCTTGCTGATACTGATCAGGGATGTCTTTCCTTTTTGGGATTTTACTCTTTTCTGTACTAGTTTCCTCCTTCTATTGTATAGCTTATTTATGGCAGGGGTCCACCAGACTGGTTTCCTTTTCTTGGAGCAGTGAGTCTTGGTTTTGCTTGGGATAGCACGATCCATGCATTCTTGCAGGTCCTCATAGAGTGCCTTTGTAAGGGATTCAGCAGCTTGGACAGCGTTGTCCTTTAGCATGGGGGCTGTGAACCTTTCCACCTCAGTCTTAAGTAATGTGAAGTTTGCTTTTGAAAGGTTTTTCACGATGGTTTCCTTGATTGGGGGTGGGTGTGGAATGTGGTTATCCAGAGTGATTAGTCTATGGTCTGATCTAACCAGCGAGGGGTTGACCTCCAGTGTAGAACACCGGTCGCCCATGTTGGTGATGACCAGGTCCAATACGTTATCACCTCTGTTGGGGGTGTTGACCAGTTGATCCAGGGAGTTCGAGTTTATAAATTCTAGGAAGTGTTGGGCAAGGGAGTTAGTACTTGATTTCTGGGTAATTGAAATCTCCCCATATTAGGGCATTTTGTAGGACCTTCATATTTCCCAGTGTCTCCAGAAATGCGGAATGGGAGTCCTGGGTCATGGTGGGTGATCTATAGCAAGCTACAATTTGAATTGCAGTTTTACCCATTGTTAGTTACACATGCATGATCTCTGAGGCATTGTGCTGTGCCACTAGCATGGAAGTGTGGGTATCCTTGATGAATATGGATACACCCCTGCCTTTTGTGTTTCGGTCTGGGTTCTGTGGCTGAAAAGTATGGTATGAGTTATAGCCTGGTAGTGCTGGGGTGCTCTCTGAAGCCTTAAACCAGGTTTCTGTTACTGCACAGATATCAGTGTCCTCCATACTGACGAGTGCCTCGAGTGCATGCATTTTGAGTTTTAGACTTCTGGCATTGAGTAGCATTACCCTCAGTTTTTGGTTACTTGTGCTATGTCTCTTTTCATGTAGTCCAGGGAGGTACATCTCAGGTCATTCACACCAACATGGACAATGACAGATTCATATTTGTACTTGTTCTGGAGCGACCTGAGTGCTTGTGTTATGTGGCGGATCCTGGCACCCAACAGGTAGCTAACTGTAAGCTTCTCCTTGTCCACCCTAGTTAGTGGGACATCTGTGTTCCTGACTATAGAGTCGCCTATTACTAGTGTGTTGGGTATGTTATTTTGCCTTAAGGGCTGTGATTGCGTGGCACACTGATTATGTGAAGTATGTGTTTCATGGTTTGTGATGGGGTGTGGAGGTTGCTTGGGTGTCTGCTTTGGAGGTCTTTGTTGCTTTTGCAGGTTTTTATTTAGAGCCTCCGAGTATGTTTTCGTGTATTTATGTGTGTTATTTGCCGGTGTTGGTTTAGTAGGTCTATGTGAGACTGGTGGTTTGTTGCAAGTATTTTCCTTCTCCTCTTGACTGTCAGTTCCAGTCTTGGGTTGAGAGAGCTTTGCCTCCAGTTTGGCTGTATAATTGCATCTCTCGCATATATATTAGTGTTTGGTGGTAGGAGGAGAGGGTTGTCTGTGTACATGAGGCAGTTGTAACATTGCCTCAAAATGCCCAGATTCACCAGTTGGACTGGAGAGTACACCTGAAACTGCCCGTTAGACATGCCTGAATAGGTAAAGTGAGCTGTTTTACTGATTGGCTGGTAGGGACGAATAGAGAGCCTTGTCCTTCTGGACAGTATAGGGGGTCTAGTGCTAGGGTTAATTAATGCTTGCTATGAGTTTTGAACAAGTGCTGGGCTGTGAAATGAATGGTTTGAGTGCTTAAGTTGAAAGTTTGTCTAGTTCCAAGGGAAAAATTGAAGAGTAAACTTTGTGGAGCCGGGAAAAGTTTAACCCTAGCTAACAGGCGCTGCCTGGCATGCAAAACCATGAAAATGCAGTTTTTATAGCAGGGAAATAAAAGAGATAGAAATTAGCCCCAAATGGCCAATCTGGGTTACAGCAAACAAGGTGCACAAATTTCAGAAAGAAACAGATCAAATAAGCAGACACAATAAGCCTTTAACCAGAAATTCCCAGCTCAGAAGGGCAGAATCTAGCATCTCCTCCCACAAGAGTGCAGACCACAAACCTTCTTAATGTAAAATAACTGGCCTGAAGCCCAAGTGCTTAAACCAGAACTAATGCGCTTTTAGAATAACAGACACTGAGCCTTCAATCAGCAATTCCCAACTTAGAAGCCGATTTTGGCCATTTAAGTGCAGGGCAGTGGCGTGCAAACAGGATTGGCCGGAAAATAACAGAAAAACCCTGAAAAAAGCTTTCCCTGTAAAATCACATTTTTGCCATTAAAGTCAAAGGCAGGCAAAAGATAACAAGGCCAGTGAATAATGGTTGCTAAGGGGAAAGGCTCAGTGTGGGACTTTTAACTAGGCATTAGCAGGCAATCCTATGCAAATGAGGGGAATGATATTGAATCCCATATTTCCCCTCATGGCTACCCTGCACCCAACTGTGTAGGTGCAGGAAGACCATGGTGCAAGCCTAAGAGCTAGCTGACATCATAGGGGGGTGTGTCAGGCATACTGCAAGCTTATTGGAGCCCTGTGGCTCGGGTTTGCCCTTAGCTTAGCAGAGCTAAGCAAGAGGGTGTGTCTGAAGCTGCCAAGCACTCTTTACATTGCCTGAACGGGTGTGCGCACCATGTTTTAAATGAAAAAAAAAAGTAAACCAGGAAATAATAGCTCCATGCACATCTGAGCACTATGTTTGTGAGGCACGCCTCAGAGCTTAAACAAGAAGGCAATGGGAAGGGAAAACAGCAGTAGCAAGGTAATCAAGGAGAACTAGCAAAGCTGTCAGGTGAAATGTATCAGAATCAGCCAATTACACAGGCAGCAGCCCAGCCCAGCACACTAATGTAAACTATGCAAACACCTTTCCCTCTGGTTTTTCCCACAAACTCTACACCACCGGTGTACACAAACAAGGAAATTTTACCTAGCAAAAGCAACAAAATGATAGGGGCTGCATTAGCTCTCATAAATCAACATGTGGAAGAGGCTGAAGGTGATGAGGATGAGAATGCTGATGACCAACTCACAGTGAGGAGAAGGAGAAGAGTGTACAGACCCAGGGTAACCTACCAGGGGCTACATGAGTTGGAGATAGTGGAGCACTATAGGGTGGACAGGGACCTCCTACAGCAAATTGAGCTGTGCCAGTCACGCCTCACACACAGAACCAACAGAGGGGAATCCATCCCAGTGGATACCAAGGTATGTGTAGGCCTAAGAATACTAGCCACAAGTACCTTCCAAAGGCCAGCTCAGGATATCATGAGGACCTCACAGGCATCAGCATCCAGGGTACTCCCCCAGTTCCTGGATGCCATGTCAGCACATGCCGGTGAGCACTTATATTTCCACAACACCCGTGCGTTGACCAGCAATATGCATCTCTTCCACCAAATAGCAGAATACCCTGATGTAGTGGGTGCTATAGACTGCATGCACATACACATCAAAGCACCACCCAGTGAGCCGGGTAGGGTCTACATCAACCGCAAGGGCTTCCCCTCCATCAACTGCCAGGTCATGTGCGATGCCCAGGGCATTATAATGAATGTGTGTGCTGACTGCCCTGGAAGCTATCACGACTCCCACATCTGGCATATGACGCAGCTCTACCAGAGATTTGCCAATGTGGACATCCCTTATGGCCATCTAGTGGGAGATGATGGTTATGCACTGGAGCCTTGGCTGATGACACTCATCAGAAATGCACACACACCTGAACAAAAACTCCATAATGAGGCACACTCACAGACCAGAATCATAACAGAACATGTGTTTGGGATGCTCAACTCATGGTTCCAGTGTCTGGATGTATCTGGTGGAGCCTTGCAGTATTCACCAGCTACATGTACCTAAATTGTCATCGTATGTGCCATGCTACACAATATGATTTTGCGGAAACAGCTGCAGCAGGAACAGCAAGGGACAGGGCCACACAGCTCCCCACCATTGCCAAGGCCTGCACAGGCTTAGAGTGACTCAGAGGAAGAACAATCTGAGTCTGTCCCAGTAGGCAGAAGGAGGCATGCCCAGTATGCCCAGGCCTTGTCAAAGAGGCAATGCATAGCACATACACTGACACGGTAGGAACAAAGGGAATGGCACCTCTCTCTGACTGGCACATGCAGGAAAAGGGATGCCAAACATGACACTACATGTGCTTACCCATGTATAGGGAGTGTACTATGTGCATCCAACATAGTCAGCCCTCCAGCACCATCCTCAGTACTTGCACAGCCACAAGGTAAGTCATTATCCCTATCAATTGCTGAATGGAGTAGCATGTTTTATTATTTGTATCTATGGTATGGATGTGAGCACGCAAGGGGATTGAGTGGCTGAATGGGATGCCTGCAGATAGTAGACACCTATAATGGCAGCATGAAATCTGTAACAAATACTGGTGTCACCATAGTAGCCAGTAATAGATACGGTGACAAAACCCACTGCAGGAAATGTGGTGGGCCAAATGTGTGTCCATAGGACACACACATGCCAGTCAGGGAGGCTCACATACCCAACAACGGTCTCTGCCAGCAAGACAGGTGTAGACAAACACAAAGAAAGGCTGTGCTAAGGCCTTTGATTGATGGCTATGGAGAACAGCCCCCCATCCAGACCTACACAGACAGACTACAACAGGTCAGGCTGTGGGATATTAGTTCTGAAGGGTAAGAAGTCTGAAACTGAAATGTAGGTCAATAAAACCTAAGAACTGTAGTACACTGATATGCCTCTAGTCTGCATGATAGGTCTGAATACAGACTGAAATGGAGAACCTGAAATATCAATACAGTCATAGCAAATGTGTACAGCTGTCAGGTGTGCCACCCCCTGAATCCTATGTAGAAATGTAGTAACATGTATTTTTCCTTTCAGTTTACAGCTTGGCTGCTGTGCGTCCCGAACCAGGCGCTGCACGGAAACCCAGATTTGACTAGGTGGACCCTGCAGTTACCTACAAAAACTGACTCTGCCCTTGAAAGAAGGAAAGACTTGAACTCCTAAACCCCATCCCTCAAACCTTTGGAGAAAGCTCAAAAAACAGACTGTGAAATTTGACTAGGTGGACCCTGCAGTTACCTACAAAAACTGACTCTGCCCTTCGGGAAGACCTGAACTTTGTCTGCTAAACCCCATCCCTCAAACCTTCGGAGAAAGCTCAAAAAACAGACTGTGAAATTTGACTAGGTGGACCCTGCAGTTACCTACAAAACTGACTCTGCCCTTGGAAGACCTGAACTTTGTCTGCTAAACCCCATCCCTCAAACCTTCGGAGAAAGCTCAAAAAACAGACTGTGAAATTTGACTAGGTGGACCCTGCAGTTACCTACAAAAACTGACTCTGCCCTTTGGGAAGACCTGAACTTTGTCTGCTAAACCCCATCCCTCAAACCTTCGGAGAAAGCTCAAAAAACAGACTGTGAAATTTGACTAGGTGGACCCTGCAGTTACCTACAAAAACTGACTCTGCCCTTCGGAAAGACCTGAACTTTGTCTGCTAAACCCCATCCCTCAAACCTTAAAACAGACTGTTACCTACAAAAACTGACTCTGCCCTTCGGAAAGACCTGAACTTTGTCTGCTAAACCCCATCCCTCAAACCTTCAGAGAAAGCTCAAAAAACAGACTGTGAAAGTATGTTATTCCTACATGTTTAATCCATAACCTTCAGACCTGAGTATCCTAGTCTAGCTACCTGCCAGGACTGCCAGCAGCCAATAGCCCCTGTCTTCACCCTTATTCTAATCCAGTCTCTCATTCTATTTCCTCCTCAAAACTACCACTGAGATTTCTACCTTTTTCCCTAACTCTCTACCTCTATCTCCTCTTTCTTACCAGCATACCTTTTGATAATTATTCATTTTGACTACCAGGTGGCATCCTACTATTTTCTGGTTTGCTCCCTTTTTGCTTAGTCCTAAACTCTCAAATACCTATTTGTTTAATACCTGTATCCTCTCTCTCTCTCTGCTTCACTTTTTCTTTACTCATGACCCTGCCAAACCACCCTTCTATTATAACTTACTGCTCCAAACCTATACATCTTCATAGGTTCAAGTTAATTACACCACATATACACATATAACTATTGCAAATCTACCTGCTGCTTCCCTAGCTCACAGATTGTTTTTTTCTGAGCCTCGCCACTCTTTTGTGTCCACCGCTCCGTTCACCCTCTACGGGCTCACTCCGCCCCTCCCTGCCCCAATTCCCACCGCCTAGCACCTATACATTTATACCCTTAAAGACACACCCCTCTCCTCTACCTACCAATCATATCTTGCACTTGTCTCCACCCCTTCTAACTTTGTCTCCTCCCACCCCCACCTATTCACCTAACTACTCTCTGTCATTATTGCCTCTATCCTAATAACTCCAATTCTAATACAACATCTCTTATCATGTCTAATAAACACCAATCTTTGCTACTACTAACGCTCTTAACTACTCTCACCTCTGCCTATCTCTCAACTTCCTATGAACAACCCCTACCCTTTACTCTTACCATCCCATTCAAACAAACACTGGGCAACTCCCCTACCTCTATCCATAAGCTATCTCAATGTCACCTACATGACCTCCTACCTCCAACCAAAATATCACCGTCTTTCTCACATTAAATACCTTATTCAAAGCCGTAAAAAACATGTTAACTACCACTGTAAACCTCCTCAATTTTACATCCCAATACTAATGTCCTCATTAATTGATGGAGACATCCACCCAAATCTGGGCCCTAACCCATCCCCACAATCCTCTAATTGTAACATATTCAAAACAAAGACAATGCCATCGACCAAACCCCCAAATCACTGTCAATAACCCAACTAAATATACGCAGCATCTTTAATAAAATACCACTAATTCATGCTCTTCTAGATGTTCAACAATTTGATATTCTCTGTCTAACAGAAACATGGCTCAAACCCACAATAAAGGATAACGAAATCATCCCCCCAGGCTACAACATCCTTAGACAAGACCGCTCAAGCAAAAAAGGTGGCGGGGTTGCAGTCCTCTATAAAACTGGGCTACAAATAAGTAATGCAAATCTTAACCTTCCATCTGACATTAATGTTGAAATAATTATTTCTAAACTTCAGCTTAACCCTCATAAAACAATTAATATTATCTGTACTTATTTTCCCCCAGGCAAAAATCCTACAATATTAGAAAACCTATTAAATTGGCTTTCACTAAATCTCCCACAAGAAACAATACTTTTAGGAGACCTTAATATTGACTAGAACTTATGTAAACAGACCAACCCAACCACCCTCATTAATCTACATGGCTTCACTCAAATCATTAACACCCCAACAAGGATAAACAAACTTAATAATAAAGAAACTATACTTGACTGGATATTAACAAATAGTCCACAGCAGAATTATACAACAGGAACTCTTGCAGATGACCTCAGTGACCACTCCCTTACATATATTATTAGGCATAAAACAAATGTTGCTATCCCTATACTGGTTAGAACATTCCGTAGCAAAAAATCTTTTGACCCCAATCTGTTTCATAATGAACTTATGCAAGTTAACTGGACACCTCTGAAATCTCTCTCTATAGATGAAGCTGTTAGTTACTTCAATAATACATTTCTAGATATCCTGGAACATCATGCTCCAATGCGTTCTATATGTATGAAACCTAAAACTGCCCAATGGCTCTCAAACGAAACTAAAAAACTAATCCTTAGCAGGAACAAAGCCTGGACCAAATGGCGAACCACAAAAACCATAACTGATCACCTCACTTTTAAACAACAAAGAAATGTGACAAAAAAAGCCATCCTACAAGATAAAAAAAACTTTGATATTAAGCTTCAACATTCATCCCGTCACCAACCAAAAAAATTTTGGTCTGCTATTAACATGCTACTATCCCCTGGCAAAGTCACCACACCAAATCCTCTAGGCTCTAACCCTGACCTCCCACTACAAACTGCTAATGCCTTCAATACCTTCTTTACCTCAGCCATATTAAAGCTAGCTAACCAACAAAGCCCTGATACCTCCAAACTACTAACCCTAGGCTCCTCCCCCCCTCCATTTCACCTAAAACATATACCAACCTCTTATATATCATCCTTACTTCAAAAACTAAAGCCCGCAACCCCCTCAGCTGACAAATTACCAGCTGAATACCTACAACTAGGTGCTAAAGCGGTAGCCTACCCTATCTCTATACTGATTAACAGGACCTTAAAAGAAAGTACTATTCCATCACTCTGGAAAATCTCTTATATTATCCCTCTATTCAAAGTAGGTAACTCTACTGAGTATTCCAACTTCCGCCCCATAGCACTACTATCTCCTCTTGCAAAAATAATGGAAAAATGCATCCACAAACAACTACTTAACCACCTACTAAGCCACAACCTCCTGGCTGATTGCCAACATGGGTTTCGACCATTCCATAGTACTAGCACTGCAATACTATCCTTTATCGACTCTATTAACCAAAACCGCAATAATAACATTCCTTCTTCAGCTTTCTTCGTAGACCTGTCTAAAGCCTTTGACATGGTTAATCACCAACTTCTCCTCCATCGTTTAAAGTCCCTCTCTCTACACAGTCTTGCCTTAAGCTGGTTCATATCCTACCTGGATAACCGTAAACAGGCAGTTCTCTGGAATAGCCATCTCTCTGATCTCCTTCCCACCTCTATAGGGGTCCCTCAAGGCTCTATCTTAGGTCCACTACTATTCTCCATTTTTATAAATGACCTACATCTAGCCACTCCTCTATCAACTTGTATTCAATATGCGGATGACACTACCATTATTTGCTCAGCCTCAACACAGACTGAGCTCCACACTCGCACACAAAATACCTTCACAATGATAGAGCAATGGTTCTCTAATCATTGTCTCCTCCTTAACCCCAAGAAAATCAAACTCCTACTCTTTGCACCCACTCACATGTCCCCCTCCATTAACTTCACACTTACATCCAATAATGGTACCCGCATCTCCCCAGACCAAACCACTAAACTCTTAGGAATTACTATTGACAATCAACTAAAATTTGACACTCATATCAACTCTACAATAAAAACTACTAACAGAAAGCTTGGTTCTCTCTATAGAATCAAATCTTTCCTAACTCCCGAAGCAAGAACTACCATAGCTAGAACTCACTTAATCTCTACACTACTATATGCTTCCCCCATTTTCACTAATCTTTCTAAGTATAATCTCAACAAACTAACATCATCATATAACAACATTGCCAGATTTGCTACAGCTTCTCCTTATAGGACTCATCATTGTCTTAATCTTAAAAAACTAAACTGGCTAGAATTACCCTACCTAATACAATTCTACCAACTTACTATTGCCCACAAAGCCCTTTATCACCCTAACAACACTCCTATGCTCTCCTCCCTCATACAACCCTACAAAAATCTGAAAAACCTACGCTCTGCTAACAAAATACTGATTCTAACTTCCTATCAAATAACTCAGCAGGTCACTCCATATTCTCCAACTCAGTTGGCAAAATATGGAACCAACTTCCACAAGACCTCACTTCCCTTACTTCACTCCCACTATTTAAAGCTAAACTAAAACTCTTCCTCTCCAACCACTGGCTATGCTCTTGCAACAACCCTGGCTAATCATTCTTCCTTCCTGCCATCTGTTCCATTCATCCCCTTAGTTCTTTTTCTCAATTCTTGCTCTCTGGAATATCCTCTTCATTAGTGTCTCTGTGACATCTTCTTTAAATTGACATATATCTAAATTTTTTATCAATTCCTTTCAAACATGCAAGAGCGTATCCTAGCTCTTTACTTTAATTTTTTTTGTTCCTGCTAAGCCTCATATTCTTAGCCTCATATTGTACTCTAATGCATTTACAACTTGCAGTTGGTAAATCCATGTATTCATTGAAATGTACATTTTTTGTATTTCTGCATTTTTACATATTTTTATCTTGTTTTAGTAGTTGTAGTGGGGCTTTTCTCCCCGGGCCTCCACTGAAAATGGACATGTATCCAGTTGGACTAGCCCGGTTAACAAATGTAAAATAAAATAAATAAAATAAAGGTATAATAACAGTGGATCACAGATTACCTGAGCTGGCCAAAGTAGCAGGATAGATTGTAGCATATGTACAATATGCAGGGCTGCGTGTATTAGGTTGGTGTGTGTTGTATATTGTGTGAGAGTGGTCAGCATGTAGGCATGGTGAGGTTTGTCCTGGTGGCCATTGGCCAGTACTGTCGATGACAGGGGCAAGTTCTCACAACTGCAGTGCCAAACACAATGCATCTCAGCAAGACACATTCCAGCAGTAAGTCATAGTAATTGTTTGGATGTAATATCTGTCACCATCTGAAATATGGACATGACATACAAACATTACACAGGTGGAAGTACCCTAGACAGACAGTGTATAAAATGTTACTGTCAAATGGACACACCTTTGGAATTGTACATACAGTTTATCAGCATATTAGTTGGGTTTGTAGTATGGAATACCGATGTCATCTGGCCAAACACTGGCAGACCACAATGGTCACAGGTATGAAGTATTGAGAAACTGCTGATTTCCTGCACAAGCCAGCATGAGTGGAATGCCCCATGCATATCTGTTAGTCAGCTGCAAGTAGCTTCCATAGCACACATGCACCCAGCTCACCCCACCATCACCCACAGGTACCTCACAGGTCTTATTCCTGCTGTTGAGAATTAGTACATTATGACCCCCACCTCTGTATGGAAATAGCCACAGAATACAGCATGCTGAAGAGGTGTCCCATGCAGGTGTGTCCCTAGCTGTAAGCAGCACCCTGCCAGCATCCACACCACTGGATCAATAATGACAGAAACTATTGACATTAACACCTTGCACACCTACCCTGTCACCCCAGGGGAATATAGTGGCTTGCAGTCTGGGACTGTAGGAGTGACATAATGCAACAGCCTGCTACAGATGGCCTGCATCACTACAAAATGCCCTACAGTCCTCTGCCAAAGGCCCGTGTCTCACCCGTACTGCCAATGTATGTTATGTCATGAACTCCCAAATAACAACATAATACAGTCCACAGAACCCAAATGCAAGGCCATGTCGACAAATCCTAGTAACATGTCCACCATGTCCTACTGCATGAACTGTGAACCAACACCAAAATACTGCTGGGACATAGTGATAACTATAGGGAACTTATCAGATAATGTTTGCATAATGTTTGGAAGAGAATAGACTAACAGAGGGGAGGTATGAGCATGGAATCCATAGAGTGTGTGAAGTCTGAAACTCAGCCGTGTGCACATACTGTCCCTGCCTGCAAACACAGGAATGGGTGACTACAAATCTGCTTGTAAACCACAATGTGAAAGGGTAATGACCAGAA
This sequence comes from Protopterus annectens, assembly GCF_019279795.1. NCBI lineage: Eukaryota > Metazoa > Chordata > Ceratodontiformes > Protopteridae > Protopterus > Protopterus annectens. The sequence continues at coordinate 1,414,024,641 of NC_056729.1, read as the reverse complement.
ATATGACCCCTGCCTCTGGGTAACCTGTGTGAATTTATACAGCTGTGAGGTATGGCCACAGCAGGATAAGGCCATACTGTCACTTCGATGGATGTACAAGCATGGGATCCTCAGCCACTACTGTACCAAGGTGCTGAACCATTTACACAAACCAAGTGTCTGCAGCTTCCCCTCCAGAATGGTATGATTGTGCAAGAATATGTAGGCTGCAGACCACAATACTGGAAGCAGCTTCATTGACCCTGTGTTCCCCAGGAAATTACTGCAAGCAAATATGTATACCCGACAGGAGCTGATGACATAAAACATCATGGTGTAAAACAGTACATATGACTGAATATCTCTGCTAGCACCAAAACCATGTAGCAGAAGCAACACAGACACAATTATCTACAGTAACCAACTATGCTTTGTCCATTTTGACCCCATATTGTCAACCAATCTAGAGATATCCCACAGAAACAGGTTGCTAGCTGTAGGTGTAGAACACAAAAGCCTGCACTGGAGTGCAAGATACCTGGAATGGATTCACACATTCACTACAGAAGGTCATACTGGGCATGCTCCCACACTTACAGAAATGAAGCCCATGTCTAGCAACAACAGTGGACTGTACATATCTGACATTCACAGATGTTTGTGCAGAGACTCCACATTGCACACCAGTTATGATTTGCACACACATTGGATAGGAATACACACACATATCCAAGGACAACACACTATAATAGGCCAAACTTACACATACATAGATGTGTGGAAGAGTGACAGAAAGTGACAAACAGCCTCCCATCATGAGGCCTGTCCCACCCAGCACACATCCAATTGGCTAAAACCATATGATGTGCAAATGCCAATCACTGTAGACATTTGCCTCTGGTATCCCTCAGCACTACAATGTCTGTGATGCTTGTGATAACTGTGTAACATAACTGTACAAGTCATTACTCATCTAGCAGTTGTATACACATACCTGTAAAATATAAACCTGTGTATGCCTGAGTGTTGTGTGTCTGCTTCCAGATGAATGGTTTATGATCCATGCAGAAACACTACACTCCCCATTGCCCTACTTTGGTAAACCTGCTGATGTCATTCACCTTGAAATAAACCTTTGGTGATGGAGTACCCCTATAAGCTCTGTGGCATGTGTTTTAACTGCGTAATGCTACAGTGTGATGTATTAGTTAGGTAAGAGTTCTAATCTCAGATGTGGAAACTGTGAAATGTTGTGTGTGTGTGTGTAGGGATCAATGCTTTTGTGGCCATTCACAGTCACTAGGCACTCCTAAAATGGAGAACATAGATATCTGTGCAGTAAAAGAGACCTCATCCAAGGCTCCAGAGAGCACCACTGTAATACCAGGTACAGCTCTTACCACACCTGTCGGCCACCAAACCAGGACCAAAACACTAAAGATGGAGGAGTGCCATATTCACCAAGGATATTCACACCACCAGGCTACTTGCTCAACACAATGCATCAGAAATACTCACGGTGCAACTAACACTAGGTAAGACTGCAATCCAAATTGTATAGCTTGCTACAGATTCCCCACCATGCCCCAAGATTCCCACTAATCCTTTCTAAACATACTGGAAAATATTATCATACAACTAAACACCCTAATACTGGGTGACTTACCCTACCCTGCCATTAACTTGGAAAACTACTTGTGTACCAACACGTGTGCCCAACGGTTCTTGGAAGTCATAATTCCCAATGCCCTGGATCAAGTAACCCATAGTCCCACCAGGGGCTCCAATATCCTAGACCTGGTAATTACCAACATGGGAAATCAATGCTCCACACCTATGGTCACTGCATCGGTGGTCAGGTCTGCCCATAAGCTAATCACCCTTACCATCCACAGCCCTCCCCTACACCCCAGTAAGAAAACCTCTGTTACCCACATCTCCAAAGCCAACTTCATGCTACACATGTCAGACATGACTAACGTCAAGACACCCATGCAGACAGGAACTGAAAGTATGACTGCTGAGTCCTACGCTAAGGCACTGTACGAGCATATACATTTGTGCATGAATCATGCCATCCCAAATAGAACCAAGACACTCTCCACCAAGATAAGGAAGCCAATGTGGTGGTCCCTTGCCATAAACAACAAAAGGAAGAAACTGTTGCAGAAAAAAGAGAATTTCCAGGATGCAAAATACTCCCTTACCAGCCTCAGTAAAAAACTGAGATCCCTCATAAAATCCTCCAAAACTAGTTACAAACATAATATAGCCAAAGATGCCAAAGACAACTGCAAGCTGTTCCATAGCTATGTCAGGAATCTAAATGGCAATGGTCAGATCTGCTCTGAGCTACAACAAGTTGGCCTTAAATATACTGATCCTAAGGATATTGCCAAAATCCTGGCAGATTGATTCAGTGCCAACTGCACCCCCTTCTCTCCCCATAAAGGGGTAATCTCAATACTGAAAGATTGCCAGATTCCAGTAATAATGGCCACACGGGTAAAAACTACACTCACCAGAGCTAAGAAAACAGCATCCA
>NC_056729.1:1413997945-1414003663 GCF_019279795.1 Protopterus annectens | reverse complement strand
TCTTTTTTGGGAGTGGCTTGGTATCCTTGCATGTCCACATTGACCTCCAGCTATTGGTGTTTCTGGCCTACATCCACGTGGCCATCACACCACTCCTACCACATGCTTGAGCACAGACAATTAACAGTCAATGAGTCCCACCATCTCACCCCACCATCTATCCATGACCTCTGTATAATAACAGAGGGCACCTGCAAGATCATGGATGCTGTCAGTAACATCTGAAAGAGTAGCTCTCTGCAGCCTCAGACCCTGTCTGGTGTACCATTCCATACATGCCTGCATCTCCATGACAGCCTGAAACATGCATCTGGTGGTACCAGATATGGCACTTCTGCCAGGAGCATGATGACCAGCAGCCCTCTAATGAGCACCCCTGTACATCTGCCTATGTGGTACCCTGCTGAACATCCAGCTATAGTTACTGTGTCCAGACACACGTGCCATAGATACCACACTGTTCTGTGCACTACCACCAACTGCTAACTGTTCCTCTGCTATGGCCACTGGTGATGGGATATCTATAGGCACTGTGACTGTGTGCAGGGATGGGGTGGATAACAGTGGAATGTCAAACTATGGTGCAGTTTTGTCCTCTGGCAACCTCGCCTGTGCCTCAACACACCTATCATCATTTTCAGTGTCTGTATGGACACCAGCATCAGATTGCCTTCAGGAGGGACCCTAACCCACCTTGCCACCTGTGAGGCAAAAACAAGAAATGCACTTTAAGACCTGTACATCATTACATCTGAGTGATGCCTCCAGGTGCATATGCAGTTAACTCCAACTGATGCCTCTAGGTGTCAAATATTTCTTGTCCATATTTGTATCAGTAATTCCAAAACCATGCTATGTACAAGGCTTTAAAAGATTTAATCTTAAAGCTTACACAATGGCAAACTCATCTGCATTAATATTTGACCTCTGTCTAGTGCATGTAAATAGATATTAACTGTTGTTTTTATTATATTAATTTATAGAGATACAATTTTCACATTTTTTCCTAATATCACAACAACCAAGTAACACAGACATAACTCCTTAGCCTCATAAGAGAGATCTCAGCTAGGTGAATAAAAGACAGTATGTGTGTAACTTGAGTGGCTGTTGATATATTGTAAGTTGTTTCCAAAAATATTACAAATGTAATAGTTACTGTGTTTACTGTGGCTTATAAAATTCAGTTTAAGACCTAGAACCTAAATAATACCACCACTATAAAAATAGTTTGTGCTGAAGCGTTTTCCATTTTTACATCTTTCATAATCCTTATGGTTCCAGAGATATGAAAATTTGTTTGAAATGTGAGGACATAATTTGATTCTGTCTAAAGGCTTAGGTTCAACCCATTGGAAGTTACAGTGCAAGCTTCCTGAGCTCCTGCAAGATCACGGATGTTGTCAGTAACAGCTGAAAGAGTAGCCCTCTGCAGCCTCAGACCCTGTCTGGTGTACCATTCCATACATGCCTGCACCTCCATGATAGCCTGAAACATGCATCTGGTGGTACCAGATGTGGCACTTCTGCAAGGGGCATGATGACCAGCAGCCCTCCAATGAGCACCCCTGTACATCTGCCTATGTGGTACACTGCCGGACATCCAGCTATGGCTGCTGTGTCCAGACACATGTGCTATAGATGCCACACTGTTCTGTGCACTGCCACCAACCGCCAACTGTCCCCCTGCTATGGCCACTGGTAATGGGATATCTATAGGCACTGTGACTTTGTGCAGGGATGGGGTGGATAACAGTGGAATGTCAAATGATTGCGCAGTTTTGGCCTCTGACAACCCCGCCTGTGCCTCAACACACCTATCATCATTTTCAGTATTTGTATGGACACCAACATCAGATTGCCTGCAGGAGGGACCCTAACCTACCTCGTCACTTGTGAGGGGAAAACAAAAAATGCACTTTAAGACCTGTACATCATTACATCCGAATGACGCCTCCAGGTGCATATGCAGTTAACTCCTACTGACGCCTCTAGGCATCAAATATTGCTTGTCCATATTTGCATCAGTAATTCCAAAACCATGCTATGTACAAGGCTTTAAAGGATTTCATCTTAAAGCTTACACAATGGCAAACTCAACTGCATTAACATTTGACCTCTATCTAGTGCATGTAAATAGATATTAACTGTTGTTTTTATTATATTAATTTATAGAGATACCATTTTCACATTTTTCCTAATATATCTCAACAACCAAGTAACACAGACATAACTCCTTAGCCTCATAAGAAAGATCTCAGCTAGGTGAATAAAATACTGCTGACAGTATGTGTGTAACTTGAGTGGCTGTTGAGATATTGTAAGTTGTTTCCAAAAATATTACAAATGTAATAGTTACTGTGTTTACTGTGGCTTATAAAATTCAGTTTAAGACCTAGAATCTAAAGAATACTACCACTATAAAAATAGTCTGTGCTGAAGCGTTTGCCATTTTTACATCGGTCATAATCCTTATGGTTCCAGAGATATGAACATTTGTTTGAAATGCGAGGACATGATTTGAATCTGTCAAAAGGCTTAGGCTCCGCCTATTGGAAGTTACAGTGCAAGCTTCCTGAGCTCCATTGGAGTGAATGAGTACACACACATACTATCTCTGAGTTTACAGACTGTCCCTAGTTTATTCTCTTAAGTTCCCCATCCTGCATCAGTCTTGGAACCTTACAGTCATTAATACCAATCATTAGCATATCATTCTTCTAATTGCCTAGACAAGTGATCACAAAACATGACCTGTTACTCCATTACCTCTTTGACTTGATTAGAGTCGGTTTTTCAAAGACTCACTGCTGTCATCCAGTATTCACCCTGGGTTTGTCCAGAGATCTTGAGTATGGCCCCCATATGTTAGGGGCTAGTACAGTCACTCAATAATGTCACGCACTGGAGTGTCATACATAACTATTGTTCAGTAGATGCAAGATCTTTTGCTCTATTAACTTTTATGTGGACTACAGTAATATTTGGAAACACTCTCTGGTGTTATCTAGTAATTCCCCAATGCATCTGTAGTGCTGCATACATGGGTATTCTTTCACCTTTCTGCTGATTGCAATTATAACAGTATCCCTGGTGTCTAATTTCCCTCCCAATGCATGCTCCATACTACAGACCTTATTATACTATCAGCTGTCCTGAGATTACATGTCAGACAAGTATTCCTGGTGTCTCATGTGTCTGTCCATGTACTGCACAATTTCAAAGGGAAGTCGAGAGGTATGAATAACCCCACAATCACACATGTGCATACATGAACACACACACAAACACACACACACACACACACACACACACACACACACCCTACATACATCAACCCCCTCTACTCCACCAGATTGCACTTACAGACAAAATAACCCCCCACCCCCAACCCCCCCACACACACACTTACAGGTGAGGTTGCACAAAGATATTACACACAGACCTTCCATTACCCATCTGTCAACATGCATGACATATGACACTCAACAGTATGGAGTGCAGCTATAGTCAATCCCTGCTAGCAACATTGTACATGTGCGTGATGCATGGGTTGTGTTAGTATGTGATGCCCCTTCCCCTGGAACACACTGGACCCATGTACACAGTATTGCTGTGCACCTGTTCGGCACCCTGGCATGTACTGTGCACCATATCTCACAGGTGTGCACACCATTGTGGAATGTGTATTACTGTGTCAGTTATGTCTGCTCTGCTGCTCACAGCCCCTATGTGTTTGTCTGACACATTCCTGGGATGATATGTGGATAGACGTCATTTGTGAATGCCTGATGTCTGATTTACAGATCTCATCATCAGCGGTACGTGTATGGCCAATGCGATACAATTACACTAACAACCTTCAAACCTTACCATGGCTATGGGGAGTGTACACATCCTTGTTGATATGACGCCCTCTTCCTTGATATGTCATGGGACCACATTACTGCATATGTTAGCATTACATGAACCTGATATGTGACATATGACTTGGACAATCAAATGCAGTGTCAAGCAAATGTGTTAGTTGTGCAGATGCTGATTGAGATGCATACACTTTGTGGGTGCATATGTGTGCATGTCCTTATCATGATGGTTTGTTGCACTTACTGTTATGTGTAATACAACAGTTACTATTTCTGGCAGGGGTATACTAGCATGGGCTGTCTGCATTTGCCAGTATTTGGTCAGTCTGCACTACACATGTACCCCAACTCTGCATGATTGCACGGTCAACTCATGTCCACATCCCTTGGAGGTACAGATGGGGATGGTGGGCCTGAGGTGGGGTGAGGTGTTGGTTATGCAGCACACGTATCTTACTTGATAATGTCTGTAGGTTTTCCATCGTGGTCTTGGTACACCAGTACACATTTCAATGCATGCCTTTTGGGGGCCTTTTCTGTTATGCATATGCTACCTGTAGAGAGGTCTGGCTGATGTTTCCTGTGGTACAACTGTCCCATCTGATTACTCTAACCCATGGGCCACACGTATGCAGTGTCCAGGCAATTGCTGACACAGGTGTTGCACAGCTAGTACTTGCTAGACATTCCTGCAGCTTTCTCAGTGTTGTGGTATGTTACTAGGCAGCCTGCATGACCAGTCTGCTACATGTAACATCATCTGTCTTGGATGGCCATCAGTTTAATTTCTACATTAATCCTGTCCCATACATTCTCACCAGATACATGACTGTCTGCACTGTTTGCCATGGTATATGCAATGGTGAGGTATGGCTACATGTCCAACTCCAGGGTGCTACCTGTTGGGTATGGGGTCCACGCCATGGCATGTAAGATGTGTGCGAGCCACGGCTGCCTCTGTTGCAGGTAAGTGGGCACATTTGATGGTCAAATGTCTTGGACAGCAGACCATTTCTTAGTGTGACATTGGGGACGTGTACTTGCTGGAAGGTCCATACTCATGAAGAATGCATGCTGTCAGTACCTCAACAGCTGCTTCCACTATATTTTATCTGGAATGTGTGCACACATATGCTTCCAGTGTTTGTGAAGGTATGTATTCCCCATATTTGCTGTCCTAACTTGGGATTCCATATTACACACTCATTGCTCATATTAGAACCACATTGCAGGCTGTAAGGTTTGTGGACTGCAGTATTGTGATATGCCGTAGTGTAGATCTGTAACAGTTGCCATTGTAATACTGGTAATATACACTGTTGTAGCACTGTATAAGGGTGATGTTTCAGACATGTCCCTACTGTAGGCCATTTGTCCCACCATTATGTTCATCTCTGTGCACACATTTTGCAATGACATGATGTTAGTTATATTGCAGGAGTCTGACATACCCTTCAGATACACCATCATGGTGACCACTGTGATGCAGTGAGGTGAACAGCAATAATACATGAACATGTACAGCATGCATTACGGGTATGTGTGTTAAATGTGCGAATGGAATATACCATGGGCATAACATAACCAGTGTATTGGCAAACCTGAGCAAACACCATACTCACCAGCTACAGGCTGCTGCCCTGGAGGTATACCAGAGGGACCTACATAAGTGTGTGAGAGATGTGATGTCAGTAGCCACAGCTGTGGCATTGGTACAGAGTGGGTGCAGAATTACAGTACATCAACAGTACAAGCCCACAATACTACAGAATATGCGCATCTGTTTATTACTACTACACAGCAACAGACTATAATATATATATATATATATATATATATATATATATATATA
>NC_056729.1:1413912945-1413992945 GCF_019279795.1 Protopterus annectens | reverse complement strand
ACCCATGGGCAGTCACCACTGCACCTTCATGGCCCCAAAGGTGGCTGTGCTGGGTAGGAGGGGTAGGCTGACCCTCTAGATGCACCATGCAGCCCTCAAGCTGGTGTAGCAAATTTCCAAACTCCCTGCGGAGCTTGCTACGCACCAGACCCCGGACCTGACAACAGGTGACAGTATCCTGAGGTGGTTCCACCCAAAGGTGGTGTAGGACTAGCAGATGAGGAGGTCCCGGGGTGGGCCCAAGATGTGCTGGTGCCTGGTGCCATGGCCAGATGAGTTGGGAGAGGTGAGTCCACTGGGACCGGCCTTCCCAAATGTGCTATGGTGTCTCCAATTTTAAAAATATATGGGTTAGTAATCGTTAACACTTTCCAGGTTTAGGTATAAGAGCATGCATAGATATTCTTATTAATCCAAAACACCAGATATGGAACAGTTGCATAGCAAACAGAACACATGCATATATGGAACCACAGTGGCCATTACAACAGCACGAAGGAACATTGATGGCAGCATGCCACCAATATGGGAGTATTTCAACATGGCACATGCACAGAAACAAATTTCAATATTTATCAAACAAGAGGACATATGTCCCAACAGTAGATTTAATTGTATACATACCGACTGAGTTGTGTATTTAGTTTATTGTTGCAGATATGGTGGGGGGGGGGACATGTCAATTAACAACTTGTATATCCCTGTAGTTCTCATTACTTTCTTAGTCAGTGCTGTGATCTGTACTTTACATACATTATTACACTACCCTATGGCCTTAGTTTGGACAGTGGTATGATTGTGGACAACTATATATATGAGCTGTGTTTTACCTGCAGTATACACCTCTTACCTGGTATACCTGTGGAGGTATTGTTTGTTAACACTACTTGACTGTTTCTACACATATTCCCAGATTCCAGCGTAATGTTATGCACATATCTCTGCATCTCTTATTGCACACACTCCGGGCATGTCTTGACAACATGCAGGTGAAACTGGGATATATTTTGACTATTGCACTCATAAACCTTTGGTGAGTTGCTAAATGACAGGTTTGTGTTCATATACATTTTCCAAATATTTACAGGCCTGACAGTGAGTTATATGACATTAAATGCTGCCTAAATGAGATCATCACACTGATATGCCAGGGGGACAGGGTAACAGGCAGCAGATATGGGCCAATTATCTGGACATTCTGGACAGATCTGTACAGTTGAGGGGTATGATTTTGCATACAGTTTACTACCACTCCCGGGATTCAAAACCATGGCTGTGTCTACTAAAAATAAAACAGTGTACTTCACAGTTGAGTGTGCTATATAGATATTGCTGTGTATCTTTTCTCTGATTTCTGTCTATAAGTCTCCCGTGGTTGTACAATCTGATCTTTTAATTACAACACTCTTATACAGGGTTTCCTAGACAGTTTTATTATGTAGCACTGTGTGGATGACAGTGATGAGTAATACCTTATTATTCAGAGAAACTGCAAACTAACACTGTCATACAATACCAGACTAAACAGTACCAGTTCAGGATTTCAATCTTTAATTTCTAGGCACAATTTTCGTATCTGACAGACCTGTGGGGGGAATGTTTGTTAACACTACCTGAATGTTGCCAAACATATTACCAGATTCCACATTATTATTATTATGGACATACATCTCACAGTTTCTGCACACACTCTGGTCACAGCTTCACAATATGGGGGTGGAGATGGGACATACTTTGCTTATTGCTCTCATAACACTTTCGTGAGTTGCTAGAGTGACAGGTTTGTTCTTATAGATATATTTCTAACAGTTATGATGCCTGGTAATCAGTTGTATGTCATTATTTGCTGCCTAAACTTCTGGGATCATCCCACTGATTTGCTAAGCAGACATGGGACTTACACCAATTATTTGAACTTTCTGACAATATCTGTGCAGTTGTGGGGTATGATTCTGCATACAGTTTACTACCACTCCCAGGATTTGAACCAAGGCTGTGTGTACTAAAAATACAACACTTCACATTTCAGTTGAGTGTGCTGTTTGGATGATGTTATCTACCTTTTCACTGTTTTCAGTCTAAGTCTCTCTCAGTTGTACAATATGACCTCTTGTGATTACAACAGTCACATACAGACATTCCTACACATTTTATTTATGTAGCACAGTGTGGGTAACAGTGCTTAATACAAAAGTACTATTAAGAGATTGCAACACTAAATTACCATATGATACCAGAGTAAACACAAACAGTCCAGCAGTTAGACTTTTATTGTCAGGCTTTTACCCTTTTATTTACATACAACCTATATGAGACTCTTCCTGCCATATTGTCTGGTTTATTCAGTACATACCATACACAATACAGGTTTTATACTAGCAATTAACTTTCTACTACTTTTAGATTGATTTCTTATGACAGTACATGCATGATTAATAGTAACCTGCCTCGCGACACAGCCTCTGCAGCCTACAGGCATGGGCTTCCCGATTCACAGCCCACTTGTCTCCTGCTGTCAAAGACATAAGAGGAATATTTAGCCATACCTATCCATAATATACATGAGCTGGCAATTATTAAACAGGTAGTAGAATGATACTTACACATGGCTGGGGCATCACCTGTCTGCCTAGCTTCTTGGATCCACTGATCCAAGAGCTCCCTCTTCCTCTGTTTCAGGTTGGCATAGTGATGCCTGACTTGCTCACCAGTTCGAGGGATGCCAGTGGAACTGGTGAGGTCATGGGAGAGATGGTCCCAGGCTTCTGCTTTATATTGGGAACCCTGGTACTGGCCCTGCAGCAGTCTCTGGTCATGGTCTTTAACAAGGAGTCCTGCCATGGCTCTGGACTCCTGGATGCCCCAGCACTGCACCCTGTAGTGCGATCCTTCATCCACAATGGCCATAGTACCTACAGGTGGAAGCTGCAAACAGTTATGCGATGTATTCCCACCTGTGGGGATTAAATAGGGCCAATTTCCCACACCTTGCCGTGATTGGACGGTTTTGAAAATGCTAAGCTATGGGCAAACCTGCTTACCTAAGGTTGGCATTGCTTAAAGGAGTTTACCAGTGGGCAACTTGATTTAGCTGCTCTACACATTGCTTACACCTAGTAAGCAGGGGTGTACAATGCTTAGTGTTGCTTAATTTTAAATTTACACACTATTTGCTGTTTGACATTGATTTATCATTACATGTGACATATTTGTTTAGTATCCATTATTAATCAGTTTATTTAACTGCAATCACCGTTGCTATAGTACTATTAGCTTGATACAACTGTCGCTAATGTACATGAGCTGAAGGAGGGGATACTTTGCCTTTGTTTATTCTACAGAGTAAACTTAAGAAGGGGCTGTCTCTGGGCTGGGCGGGAAGCTTTGCGACTGAAAGTACTAACTCTTGTAAAGAGTCTGAGTGTCTCTGTTGCATTTTCCTGAAGGAGGAGAATAATATACCCTTCTGTTTTTTATTTGAAGAGTAGAATGATGAAGGTAATTTAACCGATTCAGTATATTTACTGCTCACTGTCGCTACAGTACATTTTAGCTTGATACAACTGTCGCTAATGTACATTAACTGAAGGAGGGTGATAATTTGCCTCTGTTTATTCTACTGAGTAAACTTAAGAAGGGAATTTAACTGCAAACACTGTCGCTACACTATTTGTAGCTTTTACACTGTCGCTTATGAATTGTAAAGATTCTGATGTGTTGTAGAATGTATTACTCTTGAATATGTCCTAATTTCATCTGTGGCTCAATCCTTTACCTTACATTTGTGGTTTACTGCTTAGGTTGTGAATGTTTTTGAAACTCTGAATTCATGCTATATGTGTTGCTCTCTTATCCTCTCACCACCCTTTCACTCCACCACACAGCTACTCTTTTCTCCTGCAGATACCTACTACCTATGCTTATAACCTTCCTTTGTTTTCTTCTTTTTAGCCTGGAAGCCATGTACTACTAATTGGTTGTTCCCCACTGCTGTAGGATATCCCACAAGTAACTAAACCTCTCTGAAGCCACAACACAGTATTACAAAGCATTCAGCACCTGGAAGCATCTCTACATAACTCCCAACTTGGCCATTGCTGTTAGACCAATTTGATTTCATGTATGTGTCTTAAGTACCCTCTACTTTATTTAAATTTTCTTGACCTGTTGGAACTGGCCAGCACACTCGTGGATCCTACCTATCTAACCTACATAGGCCATCCTATCTCCCACCAAGTAGATTGTCCTGTCTACCCTACAATTTTGGTCTTTCCCCCCTTATGCCACTAGAGGGCAGCAGAATACTGTGATCCACTTACAGATCTGCTGAGCTTCTCACCTTATTTTGCACCCAAGTAAGACAGTATTTTTGCAATCTATGTGTCACAGAATATAGGTAACTTGTCTTTTTTACAGCAAACTGTTGCCTATATTTACTCTTATAACTCCTACATTAAGGTGCTCCTTTACCTACCTGGTACACTTCAGCGATAAGCTGCCTGCAAGGGCTGATTGGCTCCACACAATCGACTGATTTGGTTCTGCCCCGCTCCCCTACCCTACCCCCTTATCCCACCCACCCCCAGTGTCCCTACACTTATACTTCCCTAACCACACCCCCTCCCAAAACCATCCTATCACCTTTAACTACTTATTACAGCAACTCATTTCCTGTCCCTCCCTAACTTCCTTTATCTATCACCTCTCTTTAATTACTATACCTCATCCCTCTACATTCTAATTGAATCACTTCCCACTATCCCTGACACCTACCTTCCACCCCACCTCCTAGGACTTAATATCCTCATAGCAATATGTCTCTTTTATCTAAAACTATGGTACATAACCTAATAATCTTATACATATGCTCTTTATGCTTAACCTTTTGTTATCTCCTTACATCTTATGAAAGAACTAACTATTTCCACTTTACTACCAGCCACAGACAAACAGCTTTTCAGAATCCTAGTCATACTTACACTCACTCAAACATTGTAAGTACCCCCAACTACTTATTACCCAAATTCCATAGACATACACACATTAACTTTAATAATCCTAACATAAGGAAGCTCAAATATCTAACCGACTTTACATGTAAACCATCACTTGAACTACAAATACCAATCCTATGTGATGGTGACATCCACCCTAACCCAGGACCATCTAATAACTTCTCTGACACAACCTACAATACTCCAGACCTTAACCCACCTACACTAACAACTGCTTCTAATGCCTTACTAATCGGACATCTGAATATCCGAAGCATTAATAATAAGATTGCCCATCTCCATGCCCTCCTAGACACCCACTCCTTTGATATTCTCTGTCTTACTGAAACCTGGCTGAAACCTGGCACTAAAGATAACAAAATACTTCCCCCAGGATACAATATTTTGAGAATGGACCGCTTAAAACGTAAGGGTGGGGGCGTAGCGCTTCTATTTAAAAATGTATTAAATATCTCTTCACAACCTGCCATCCCGTTAAATGATGATAAAGCTGAGATCCTTACTTCTAAACTTCAACTAAACACTAAAAAATCGTTATATATTATCTGTATCTACCTTCCTCCTGGCAATAATTACACTAAAATTGAAACTATCCTAAGTTGTATATCTTCTTCTTACCCACAAGAAACTATCATTCTAGGTGACTTTAATTGTGATTGGTCTTCTGTCAATACAAATAACCCCTCATCCCATATAAATCTTCATGGCTTTACTCAGACAATTAATAATCCCACAAGAATCAATAAACCCAATAACAAAGAAAGTATTTTAGACTGGATCCTAGTTAACAAACTGCAACAAACTTACAAAGTAGGAACTTTGCCTGATGATGCAAGTGATCATTACTTAACTTATATCATAAGACAAAAAAATGACACTAATTATACTCCTACCTACAGAGTCTCATGCAGCAACAAATACTTTAACCCATTATTATTCCAAAATGAACTAAAAGCTTGTAACTGGAATCTTCTAAAAACCCTAACTCTTGAAGATGCTACTAATTACTTCAACAGCAAATTCCTAGCTATCCTCGACCAACATGCTCCAATACGATCCATCAGAGTTAAATCTAAACCTGCCCCCTGACTGTCCAAAGAGACAAGACAAAAAATACTACTTAGAAATAAATCTTGGGCTAAATGGAGAACTACAAAGACTATTTCTGACCATCAAACCTTTAGACAGTTAAGAAATAGCACTAAAAAAGCTGTATTTTTGGATAAAAAGAATTATTACTGTAAACTACAACAAACTCACTACAACAACCCCAAGAGGTTCTGGTCAACCCTAAATTCTCTCCTACACCCAGGCCACTCTAGTACACTCTTACCATCAGGGGCTGAAATGAATACCTCAGACCAAACTGCCAATGCCTTTAACTCCTTTTTCACAGACACCATTAAGTCATTAGCAAACAAACTTACTATAGACAAATCACACACCTCCACCAGTTTACCTGCAAATCTCCCCATATTTCAAATACAACCTGTCTCTACTTCCTACATCCTGAAACTCATCCTAAAACTCAAACCCTGTACCCCATCAGCAGATCAGTTACCATCGGAATACCTTCAAAAAGCAGCTGAAGCAATAGCTTATCCTATATCCCTCCTTATAAATAGAACCATAACGGAAGGAACCATCCCTGCTATCTGGAAAGTTTCCCACATAATCCCTTTACATAAAGGAGACAGCTCAAAAGAGTATTCTAACTTCAGACCTATAGCTCTCCTATCTCCCCTAGCAAAAATAATGGAGAAATGTATTCATCATCAGCTAATGCACCATTTAACTCAATTCAATTTACTAGCTAAATGCCAGCATGGCTTTAGGCCATTTCATAGTACTACCACAGCTCTCTTATCATTTACCGAGTGTATCAATAAAAACCGCAATAATAGTATCCTAACATCTGCTCTCTTCTTAGACCTGTCAAAAGCCTTTGACATGGTAAACCACCATCTGCTCCTAAAAACCCTTGAATCTCTCTCTAGATACCAAAGCGGTTCAATGGTTTACCTCCTACCTTAGTTACAGGCAACAGGCTGTTCTCTGGGATAACACACTTTCATCTCTTCTGCCAGTCACTCTTGGAGTACCACAAGGTTCCATCCTAGGTCCCCTCCTTTTCTCCTTATTCATAAATGACTTACATGTAGCAATACCTCAAGCCACATGCATTCAATATGCAGACGACTCA
The DNA here is from genome assembly GCF_019279795.1 of Protopterus annectens. NCBI lineage: Eukaryota > Metazoa > Chordata > Ceratodontiformes > Protopteridae > Protopterus > Protopterus annectens. The sequence continues at coordinate 1,413,985,727 of NC_056729.1, read as the reverse complement.
ACTCTCATCTGCTCTGCCAATACCTCCTCTGACCTACAAACCCTAACACAGAACATATTTACCACAGTTGAGGCATGGTTCTTGAAACTCTGCCTACTTTTAAATGCCAATAAAACCAAACTCCTGCTTTTCAGACCCAATAGGAAGTCCCCCCTCACTGACTTCTCTATTACCTCTAATAATGGCACACACATAGTCCCTGACTCTACCACTAAACTGTTAGGTATTACAATAGACAATAAACTCACTTTTGAAAACCACATTAATAACACTATCAAAACCATAAATAGAAAACTTGGCTCCTTATTTAGAATTAAAAACTTTCTATCTCCACAGGCTAAAGTTACACTTGCTCAATCTCATCTTATTTCCACTCTTCTTTATGCCTCTCCCATATACACTAACTTAAAGAAAAAAAACCTTACTAAACTAGCAAATGCATACAATAGCATTGCTTGATTTGCTACTGGAAATCCATTTAGAACTCACCACTGTCTTAATCTATTACAACTAAACTGGCTAGAATTGAACAATACCCTACTTGTCTCCCAACTTACCTTTATACACAGGTTATTTTACCAACCAGAAAATACCCCCATACTTTCTGATCTTATATCTCCCTATTCTAATCTAAATTAACTGTGCTCCTCTAATAAACCTCTTGTGAAGCTAACTAAGTCCAATAACACTGCAGGCGATTCACTTTTTTCTAACACCATAGGTAAACACTGGAACTCACTACCTACCACTCTAAGTACTATGACATCACCTTTCCTCTTTAAACAAAAACTCAAACAACACCTAAAGACTCTCTGGCTATGCCCATGCTTCAATCCTGACTAATCTTATGACTCTACTCCCCCTCCTACTCTCTCCCATCTGAAGAACTAGCTCCAAAAACCTTTGTTAATTAGTCTCTGTTTCAATTTAATTAACAATTCCAGATGGTTGTATTTTTTCTTTGCTTATATATTTTTTACTCTCTTTGAATGTCCTACTAAGTTTAACTCCCCTACTCCTATACTGTAAATAGAAGTAATATGTCCTCACTAGCATAAACTTTCTCATATATTTTTTGTTTGCACCTTAATTCTGTATGTACTTTTTTTACTAACCATTGTTTTTTGCTTTCTTTTATTGAATCACTTGTTGTACTAACCCAAATGTGGATCTTTTCTCCCCGGGCCTCTGCTGAAAATGGAAATATATCCAGTTGGACTAGCCCAGTAAACAAATGTAAAATAAAATAAATAAAAAAAAAAAAATAAATGTACACTGTATGGGGGTCCTTGTGTTTACTGGGGGATTTCAGCACTTTATTACAATGACACCCCCACATCTGAACTTAATGCAGTACTCCAGTTCACATATTTATGTTATGTAGTAGATTATACAACATAAAACTGTATATAGAGTCCTTTCACATGTAAATTGTGATTTCGCTATACTGAGGATCTGTTTGAGGATACCTCAATCTCATGTACTGCTGTGATGGCTTACTGGTTAACTACTGTGACTGCAGTATACAGAATCCTGGGTTCAAGACCTGCAAGGGCTGTTTATTTTGTCGCTGGGCAGAACAGTGGCTGTTGGATACAGAGTGATTAAGGGGCTTTTAAGCAGTTGTAAGCAGGTTTGCGCGGGTTTCCATGGTGGTAAGCATTGCTAACTTCCGGTTAAATATGCTTACAGGGAGTTAGCTTCAGTATTGCTTCACCTGTGTTCACATTGCTTACTCCCACACAAATGGGCTTAAACCCACTTACAACTGCTTAAAACTGCTTACTCCTGCTTACCCCCACACTAATTTAGACAGAAATGAAAGATGGCTCTTGGGAATGTGGTGGATTTAGACACTCTATGGATTTATCATTCATTACACATTATACCTTCATTTCATATCCCTGATTCCTGTGTACATATACTGTATGGGGCACTTGTGTTTATCTGTGGATTTTACCACATTACAATGACACCTCACATCTGCATTTAATGCAGTACTCCAGTTCACAAATATATGTTATTTAGTAGGTTATACAGCAAAAAAAATGTTCATAAAGTGATTTCACATGGAAAATGGAATTTACTACAGTGAGAATTGAACCGGGAATGACTGCTCGCAAAGCAAACACTCTGACCACTACACTATTGCAGTACTGTTTCAATTGCCTCTATCTTGCTATTTATCTTCTTGTGCCATTTAAGCTACAATATGCGTAGCTAAGCAATGGGCAAATCTGCGCACCTATGGTTAAATTTAATCTGTTTGATAAAAAAAAATTCTCTACTGCTATTTTCTCTTGGAAGGGACAGGTTTCACTTATTGCTATGGATTCCTGCATACATCTGCTCATTTGGCAGATATCCTAGCAACCCCTATACCTCTCGGGTCTATATTAGAAGACTGAAAGATTACTTCAGTGAAAGCTCACATGAGCGAAAATGCTGGTTATCGAACTGCTGATTGTGGGGGGCTGCACCCCCTACACCCCCCATTAACTATATATTCCAACTCCGAGATCGCACTACAGTGAGGAAAGGGCAAATATCCCGCTCCTCACTGTACCGCAACTTCACAAACAGCTTTTCATTTCCCAGCGTTTTCACTCATGTGAGCGTTCGCGGAAGTAAACTTTTGGGTTTATAATATAGACCCTACCTCTCAACCTCTTCAGGCACACTATCTGGACAAAGCTTGGCAAATTGTGGTACAACTACGGACATATTTTCATTATTGCTCTTATAAACTTGGGACACTTGCTAGGGTAACAGGATTTGTTTTAATATATGTTTTATGATGGATTTGAAGTTGGACACTGAAATGTATGCATTATTTACCAACTTCAATCCTGAGATCATCCCAGTGATTTGCCAGGACAATTGAGGTGCTGTATGGGCATGACATGTGGACATTCTGTGATGATTTGTACAGTTGGGAGGTATGCAGCCTCCTATGAGCATTCTCACTCATTATAATTGCCGGGCGGCACTTCCTGAGTGCAGGGAATATGTATTGTGAGAGCTCTGCTCTCAGACACACCCCCTGCACTCATCCACACTCTGTATCTGTTTAGGAGCAGAGGCAGCGTGCCTTCATTACTATGCATGGTGCGCTGCTGTGCTGCTCTTAAATGGACATTTCCATGTATGAATAAGCTATTTCTGCATGGAACCTTACTGAATTCTGGGGTTAGTGTTGAAAACTGCCTGGGCAAAGTCTCCTATCAAAATGTAAGAAAATAGTAGCAGATTTGATAATGACTATTCTTCAGCTGTTATGATAAAATGACATGTCATGACAAAAAGAATAGCTTGTATACCTCTGATAAAAAGTTTGAAGAAACTTAACATCAAAGCACAGATAATTTTCCAGCTAAAATAATGATCTTTCTGAAGGATGGCCAAAAAATTTTCAACACTTTAGAAGATGCACTAGAATATACTCAGAAAAATAAACTTCTTAATAAGAAATGTACTGGAGTTTGACTTCCTTCAAGAGAAATGCTGCTAGAAATGGATATTCAATTAAAGGCAAAAATAATAAAAAAACTGAGAGACAGGTGAATAAGCTTAATATTTTAGAATTGTAATACATTCTTAATTTTCTTGGTACCCTAATGTACTTCAAGGTAATTTTTTTTCACTTTTTTTTTGTTAGTTTGGTTTAATTTGGGGTGATAGATGTGGTGATAAAATGTTGGTAAATATAAGGCCTTGTTTTTATTATGTTGCTGCCTATCTTTCTAATTTATTTGTTTATTTATTTAACATTTGTTTATAAGGAAAGTCCAACTGGGACAGAGCCCATTTTCAGTGGAAGCTCTGGGAGAAATGCTCCAGATGCATGTCTTTGGACTATGAGAGGAAACTGGAAAACCCAGAGAAAACTCATGAGAATGCAGGGAGGACATGCTGACTCCACACTGAAGACACCCTAGCCAAGATTCAAAACAGAGAACCTCTTGCTGTGGGCGACAATGCTAACTACTATACCACTGCACCACGCATAATTTTTTATATTAGTTTTAAGTGCTGTAGTAATTATAGATATAGATATGTATGACTTCAAAAGAAGATCAACAGTTGATGTAGTATATACAGAATTTAATTGTTTGTGGTTGTTAATGGTGTCTGAACTGTTTACTTCAATTGATCGAGGGTTTTTCAGCTGTCTAAATTACTGGCTTTGGTTGGTATCTTTATTTTATTTATACTGGTGTAATTCGATGTGCGAACATGTACATTGGCATTTTGGTAGGTTGCTTAGGGTGTGGCAGACCTGTGGTGCCTTGTATTACATGTTTAGTTTGAAAGACCTTTCTTTTTTTAATTTTCTACACCCTTACCATAGTCACAAGCCATCCTATAGTTGTGGATCTTCTTGCTACAGTTATTTCGCACTTGAATTATCCTGATGTTCCGTTTCAAATTTAAACATGATCAAGAGCTTCTTCTAATGGAATACTATCTCATACTGTTTCTTTTTTGAGTTATATTTACTTCCCTTGGTCTGCATGTTAATATGACCTTTGACTTTTAAATTCAACCCAGAGGTTCTGACATTAGAATGCTGAAATGAGATAAGATGGAAAATTCTTACTTTTTACTTGGTGAAAAAATGAATTTAACTATGTGTTTTTCATGTTCTTATATAAATCTTTCAAGCAACATTAACTTTAAATAATATATTAAAATGGTTAGTTTGATGAACATTTTAATATAAGTGCTAAATACATTTATTAAGTGTTTGGCTTTAAATCAATAGGCATTTATGTTGTTAGTACTGGCATATGCTGAATGTTGAACTTAGAAGTATTTTAGATAGTGACTCTCATTGAATTATTATTTTAAATGACTATAATGGATTTTAGGTTGACAAACTAGTTGGGGAAGATAAGTTAGTTTATTATAAATAGATGTTAAATGAATTAAAAGCAATATAATATTTATTAATATTTAATCTTTTAAATAATATTTATTGATGTATAACATATATATAATGGTTTTAGTAAGATTTTTAAAATAAATTCTTATTTACTGGTATAAGATTTGATTGTTTTAATATCTCTTGTTTAATGATGTGACATTAACAAAGTTAGACAAGTAATCTTTACAAACTACATGAAAGTAGAATCAGGTTAAAATAATAAGTAATCTATCCTAATACTGTTAATTATAGTTTAATGATATTTATAATATAATAGTGTAGATGTGTAGTTATAAGTAATTATTGTTTTAATTTCTTAGCTCACATTAATTTGGTTAGGGTCTATATCACCTTGTCAAATGATAAAGAGAGTTAATGCTCTTTCATCAATCCGACAACATCGAAACCCCTAAAGAGCGATGACACGGACCATTGATTTTTTTCCCAGGGAAAAAAACGCTGTTCCGTTTCTTCGTTTTTTAGGGGTTTTGACCTTATCAGATCGATGAAACAGCATTCACTCGTTTCATCATTCGATAAGGTAATATAGACTTTTTGGTTAGACAGGTTAGCTAAAGTGCTTTAGATAGTTTATTGTGTACTTGATATGCAATGTTAAGATAATTTGAAATGCTAAGAAAGGTTTAATTAAGCTCTTCTATAATACTATTTAAGAAGAGTGTGATCAGTAGTGTAAACATAATAGACATATACTTAAGTTCAAATTAAAATATAAAATAACTACATGCACATTTAAGAAAGAACAAATGCAGTACTTTCACATAGTGGTATATCCCATATATTCCTTAACGTATGTATCAGAATGGATGAAATCTGCCTTTAATTTTAAGTATTGTTCTAATACTTTTTACCTTAATTTTATCAATTTAGGAATATGAAAAGTTTGAAGGTCTAGCCTAGCATATATGAGTTTTTTTCTTGTCTCACTGTATTACATTGAAATATGAAGCTATTCATTTAAACTTAGCATGTTTTTAATATACTTTATAATATTTATTATAATTTTATATGAGTACTCTTTTAGTTTTTGTCTCATAATTTTATAATTATTTCTCTTAAGAAGCAGATTCATTTGATTGACATGAAGTTTTCTTAATGCGGATGTTGAAAAGTAGTTTGCATAACGGTTTTATCAAAATAGGAACATTTTATTCCATGATAGGGTGCTTGACTTTAAACATTTTAAAGTACTTAATAATAGTTTCAATGGCTTGTCCATAACATAATGTATTACACTTTAGCTATTACTATATCAGTTTCGCATCCATTAATTTTAATTGTACCTTCATATTATAGATGTCATATTATACATGCTTGTCTTTTAGTATTAATGGTTTATGTAATCCTTTAAAGAGGAATAGTTTATTTAAGTAGTTACAATTACATAATGCTATTATTGTTTTTTACAAGAAACTCATTTACTTTAAATTATTAACATATTAATTTCAAAGGAATACTCGATTTTTGCTATTTCTCAATTCAAATTTAAAAGAACAGGCAAAATCATTTTATAGAAGAAATATGTGTTGTATAATATAATTAAAACAAAAGCACACCAAACCAAGAACCCAGCTGTAATGATGAACAGCCACACAATAAAGCCCAAGGAAAGCTGATTTTAATAACGTTGTCAATACAAATACGTTTCCGTCCAAGTAGAAAACTTCATCAGACATTACATACATTAATTCATTGATCTCCTTATATACCATCCCCTGAATTCACAGCCAATCACATCTTTAATGTAATTAAATTGAAAAACCTTCTAATAACATATTAAAAATTTAACTAAAAACTTACAGCTAACTTATTAGACATATGAATGCTAAAAACTTCCTTAAAAACACATATGCATAATAAATACATGTAATTCATACATGTAATATAAATGCAATTAAAAATATATACATTTAAATTGTTAAATATGAATATAAAATATGTCTTTATCTTATTTAATGAAATAGTGAGTACAAATGCTCGCTCTAATGGTCTAAATAAAAATTACTCCAGATTCTGCTATAAAATTACAATAATTTAGCAGCTCTGAGTTTTAAGACAGGGGCCAGGGAAATAAAATCATTTAAGCCAAACTTTTTGTTGATCCAGTTTGAGTTGCCAGAATAATTCCTGATATTCAATTGTTGTCTCCCAAGGCCCCCCATATGGATCCACTTTTACCTTTTCTATCACGAAAAAGCCATATTTGGCAGAAGGGCAAGTAATGGGCATTATTTTCGTCTTTGTTTTTGACGTCATTTATATGTTCATAAATATGTCTTTTGAACTTTCTAGTGGTTTTTCCAACATAAAAGGCCTCACAAGATTCACACATAGCAATATATATCACCCCTACACTTTTACAATTGCAGAACATATTTGATTCTATTTCTGTCTCTCTTCTTGTTAAAAATAATGATGTCCCTTGAAGGATATAGGAACATTGGGAGCATCTCCCACATTTGAAAGTTCCAGCTCTCTTGGCAACCTTTCTTTTCTTTTTACTCTCCAAAACTTCCTTAATGTTTCTCACTTTCCTATAAGTAAATCTTAGGGGTTCATTAAAACTGCTCCTCAGATCTGAGAGATTGCTAAATTTATTCCAGTTAGTACTCACTACCTTTTTGATCTGAGTAGATTTTGTACTAAACTTTAGAATAAAATTACTGCTCCATTTGGTGTTGGTTTGTTCTGTCCCAGATTTCCTTTCTTTAGTGTAATGGGCTTCCCTAAAATTGGGGCAAATTTATTATGTCTTTCAGTTTTAATTTTTTTGAAAATGTCTTCTATAATGGAGATAGGATATTGTCTATCTAGAAACATTTGTTTTAATTTTCCACTTTCCTTTTCAAAGTCTGTATCTTCAGATGTCATTCTACTACTCCTAATGACCTGTCCCCTCACTATACCTCTCTTTTGGGAAAGGGGATGGGCACTGGTAAAATGTAGATAGGAGTTGGAGTATGTACTTTTTCTGTATATATTAGACTTGAAATATTTGGTTTCCACTATTTTTTCTAGTGAAATATCTAAAAACTCTAATCTATCATGTGTGATGTTATGGGAGAATTTTAAAAATTCAGTTGTATTATTAATGTATTCGATGAACTCCAGTAATATTTTCTGGGGTCCCACCCAAAAAATACATATGTCATCCAAATAACAATGATAATAATTCCAATATTTAGAATATTGAGAATTAAATACATATTTGTCCTCCTACGTAGAAAGCACCAGATTGGTATACATGGGAGCACAACTTGCTCCCATGGCCACTCCGTTTATCTGTTGATAGAACTCCCCCTCAAAGAATAAAAAAATATTCTTTAAAACTAATTCCATCAACTCTAAAAAGAGACAAACGTTCTCATGTTGAATGTTACCTTTAAACCTTAATGCTTCCTCAACCCATTCCAAACCTATGGTATGAGATATCACATTAAATAAATCATAAATGTCCAAGGTGACAAATATAAGTTTCTCTTGAAACAATTTTTGATTAATGCTTCTTAGAAAGTCCCAGGAATCTTTGAGGATCCCTTGACTCTCAGTCCAAACTTTGTTGAGCTCTGTATCTAAATATTTTGCTAAAGGATATGTTTTAGAGCCCCTGGCTGCCACAATGGGCCAGAGAGGTGGGTTATCTAGATTTTTGTGGACTTTTGGGATTCCAAAAATGCATGGGATCTTCAGATTGTCTATAGTCAGGTACTGAAATATCTCAGGCATTATAGTACCCTCATGTAGGGTCTCTTCCAGCATAAAATCTATCTTACGGTATGCTACATTAATTTTGTTTTTAGAAACCCAAACATATCTATCTGTGTCATTAAACATATCTAGCATTTTGGCAGAATATACTATATCATCCATAAGTACCACTCCTCCCCCTTTGTCTGGCTTCATAACTCTTAAATAATGATTCTCCTTAAGTGAATCTAATAACTGATTTTCCTCCTTCATAAGGTTAAAGAACCTTTTCCCTTTATTAAATCCAGATCTAATCTCATCTTCCACCAGTGTTTCAATTTTTTTTTTAATTATGGGTGGAGGGGTGGGTTATATGTACTTTTCTTCTTAACTTGAGTAATAGTGTAAGAATTGTATTTTGTTTCATCATCAAATAATAATTCAAGGTTTTTTTTACAAATGAACATTTTCAAATCAATTAAAGTCTGTGAGATATTACTAGATGTAGTGGGCACAAATTTTAACCCTTTACTAAACAATTTGAAATGAATAAGTGTAATTTCTTCAGCACTATATTTGTAAATACTAAAATTCTGAAAAATGTGCCTATTCCCTATCAGTTCAGTTCTATTGATTCCCAGACTAGATACGATTTCCAAAGGCACACTCCTATCTGGGCTTAGTGTCCTTTCCCATTTGGGTAACCTCTTCTATGACTGTGATAATAATGCACTGGTCCCTGCCTCTTAATTCTCTTGGACCATCTGAGGTCAGGCAAATCGTCTAAATTGTCCAGGTCATACCCTTCCCACACCTGCTATAATTTGTCCTTGTGTCTTCTTGTTGTCCAATTGAGTCAAATGTAGCAGAGGGGAGTCTGTCTCTAGAAGCAGGGACAGTGTACTGATAATTCCTATATACATTCTTCTTACGTTTTGGGAAGCATATCTTATCTCTATACTCTATAATGTCTCTATCTAGCTTTTTGCATTTCCTTAAATATATCTGCTTAACTTTGTCTTCAATTTTTTTCTTTCATATTAAAATATCTGGCCTTTTCTTCTTCAACTGTAAACAATAAATCATTAATAATTAAACTATTTACTTCCCTAATCTCTTTCAGCAGTTTACCCGTTTCTCGATCATTTTCTTTCATGATTGCCTTCACTATTTCAATGCCACAATTATTAAATATCTTTAACAGTTCCTCATGGAACTCACTCCCTTTTTACATTATTCGGGTACTTAAAAATTCTGAGTCCCTTATGTACAATACCTCTCCCACACATTCTTTCAGATAGCTGTTATCTAAACACAGTGATTTGTACTTAAACATTAAATCATACAAATGGTTCACATTACTACTGTAACTGTGGGTGTCCTGAACATCAGCATTGTGACTTTGAAAAACATAATTAGAAAATGATTTATTCATATTCAACCAGTTATAAACATTATTTCCCCTACCCCAGTCCAAATCCAATGTTATAACTCCTTCGTTATCGCCAGCAATGTTCACAGTCTCATTCTGCTCATTACTATGCATTCCAGTAACAAAATTGTCTATTCTCATTTGTTTGTTCTTTCCGTTTTTGGAAAGAAAGGTATTAAGTCTTTTAGGATGCTGCGAGCGTTCCCCTCCCGGCCTTCTAAACATTGAATGTCTTCCATCGCCGAATCCTGGGGCTGAATGTTAGGTGTGACAATGTCATTACCCTGAAGCCATGCCTCCTGGTTGCTGGAAAATGAAGAATGGCCCCCGGACCTATACAAATTGGTGGAAAGAGTATTTTCTAAGGAAGATAGTCCAAAAACATTTTCTTCATCACCTCAAACAGTCTGTTGTGCACTAAGCAAAGCCGCAAGTTGTGTCAGCTGTCCCTCCACTCATGTCAGCCATTCGTGCACACTTTCTACAGCACTGGTGCCTTCTCTAGGGCTGCCTATTGGGGTCTCAGTCACCTCCATTAACAAACTTAAATACACAACAGGAGTGTGTGCCAAGAGGAAATGTCCACACAAAAAGTACTAAAACCAAAGCACACCAAACCAAGAACCCAGCTGTAATGATGAACGGCCACACAATAAAGCCCAAGGAAAGCTGATTTTAATAACATTGTCAATACAATTATGTTTTTGTCCATGTAGAAGATCCCATCCTTCTTTGGAATCGCGAAAGTCCACAAAAATCTAGATGACCTACCCCACAGGCCCATTGGGGCAGCCAGAGGCTCTAAGACTTATCCTTTAGAAAAATATTTAGATACAGAGCTCAACAAAATTTGCACTGAGTGGGAAGTGATCCTCAAAGATTCCTGGGACTTTCTAAGAAGCATTAATCAAAAATTGTTTCAAGAGGAACTTATATTTGTCACCTTGGACATTTATGATTTATTTAATGTGATACCTCACACCATAGGTTTGGAATGGTTTGAGGAAGCATTAAGGTTCAACATGAGAAAATTTGTCTTGTTTTAAAGTTGATGGAATTAGTTTTAAAGAATATTTTTTTTTATTCTTTGAGGGGGAGTTCTATCAACCGATAAGCGGAGTGGCCATGGGAGCAAGTTGTACTCCCATGTATGCCAATCTGGTGCTTTCTACGTGGGAGGACAAATATGTATTTAATTCTCAATATTCTAAATATTGGAATTATTATCGTCGTTATTTGGATGACATATGTATTTTTTGGGTGGGACCCCAGGAAATATTATTGGAGTTCATTGAATACATTAATAATACAACTGAATTTCTAAAATTCTCCCATAAAATCACCCATGATAGATTAGAGTTTTTAGATGTTTCTCTTGAAAAATTAGTGGAAACCAAATATTTCAAGTCTAATATATACAGAAAAAGTACATACTCCAACTCCTATCTACATTTTACCAGTGCCCATCGCCTTTCCCAAAAGAGAGGTATAGTGAGGGGACAGGTCATTAGGAGTAGTAGAATGACATCTGAAGATACAGACTTTGAAAAGGAAAGTGGAAAATTAAAACAAATGTTTCTAGATAGACAATATCCCATCTCCCTTATACAAGAAATTTTCGAAGAAATTAAAAAAGAAAGACATAATAAATTTGCCCCAATTTTAGGGAAACCCATTACACTAGAAGAAAGGAAATCTGGGACAGAACAAACCAACACCAAACGGAGCAGTATTTTTATTCTAAATTTTAGTACAAAATCTACTCAGATCAAAAAGGTAGTGAGTATTAACTGGAATAAATTTAGCAATCTCTCAGATCTGAGAAGCATTTTAATAAACCCCTAAGATTTACTTATAGGAAAAGGAGAAACATTAAGGAAGTTTTGGAGAGTAAAAAGAAAAGAAAGGTTGCCAAGAGAGCTGGAACTTTCAAATGTAGGAAATGCTCCCAATGTTCCTATATCCTTCAAGGGACATCATTATTTTTAACATGAAGGGAGATAGAAATAGAATCAAATATGTTTTGCAATTGTGAAAGTGTAGGGGTGATATATATTGCTGTGTGTGAATCTTGCGAGGGCTTTTATGTTGGAAAAACCACTAGAAAGTTCAAAAGATGTATTTATGAGCTTATAAATGATGTCAAAAACAAAGACAAAAATAATGCCTTGTTTAGGCATAGTATTACTTGTCCTTCTGCCAAATATGGCTTTTTCGTGACAGAAAAAGTAGAAGTGGATCCATGTGGGGGGCCTTGGGAGACAACAATTGAATATCGGGAATTATTCTGGCAACTCAAACTGGATGCCAACAAAAAGTTTGGCTTAAATGATTTTATTTCCCTGGCCCCTGTCTTAAAACTTAGAGCTGCTAAATTATAGTAGTTTTATAGCAGAATCTGGAGTAATTTTTATTTAGACCATTAGAGGGAACATTTGTACTCACTATTTCATTAAATAAGATAAATACATGTTTTATATTCACATTTAACAATTTAAATTTATATATTTTTAATTGCATTTATATTACATATATGAATTATATGTATTTATTATGAGTATGTGTTTTTTAAGGAAGTTTTTAGCATTCATATGTCTAATACATTAGCTGTAAGTTTTTAGTTAAATTTTTAATATGTTATAGGTTCATAGGTTCATAGGTTCATACTAGGCTATGTTGCCAAGGGCATTTATAAGCCTAGCCCATAGTTATTTGGCTTTCGCCACCCCTTTAGTTTGAATCAGTGACACTGAAGTAATCCCTGGGGTATATGGGGTATATCTGCCCCATCCATTGGTCAAGATTCCTCTTGAACAAGGCCAGTGATGAATCTGTCCCTCCAGCATGTTCTATTAATAGGTTTAAGTCTCCCACCCTTGTGGTTCTGAGGATCTAGATTTTTGAGGTGAAGCATATTCATCAAATGAGGGTTTGACATGGCCTTATATGTCGACTGAATAGAGCTGGAGTTCCAATCATAGGTCTAATGAGTGATGAGTACAGGGGCGATGACCTCCCTTGATCTAGATGTGAATCCTTCATGATCAGGTGGGCAATGTAGAAGGTTTTCCTAACTACTTTAGCAACATGAGTGTCAAACGAAGGCTACTGTCAACCTGGGTCCCCAGATCCCTGATGACTTCTTCTGTGCTCAGTGGATTGCCACCTATATGGTAGCTAGTAACCTTGTTTTTCCCGAAGGGTATATCTATTTCTTGGCATTTAACAGGCCCTTCTGAAGGATATCTGTGTCAGATGTGTTTTTCTATGATGGCGTTTGCAGTCATCTGCAAACTTTGTCAGCCATAACCGTCCTGTGTTTGCTTGTACTTCAGAAAAGTAGATGCCGAACAAGAGTGGACCCAGGACTTTGAGTCTGACATGGCTCCAGCAACTCTGACTCTGTGGGTTCTGTCACCCATCTTGTGATGTATGGGTTTACATTCAAGCTGATGAGTTTTTCGATGATACCTGAGTCTCATCAATGGCCTTGGTGACTGGCATGATCTGCCTTTGACAAAGCCAAACTGGGTTGGATCCAAAGTCTGCAAGTTCCCTATGTCTTTATTTATGAGTTCCATTATGATCCTCTCCATGGCTTTGCAGATAAGGCTTGTCAAGCTAATGGGATGGGTAATTTCCAGGGTCGGTGGGAGCACACTCGCCCCTTGTGAAGTGGACCCACAGCGCCGCCCAGGCGTGCTTGTCAAGCTAATGGGATGGTAATTTCCAGGTCAGAGTGGAGGCACCTGTTGTGAAAGTGTGGGTATCCTGAGGTGAGGCTAAGATTAAACAGCTGTCCTAACTGCGGGTTTTAACCTCATTGAGTTCATGGAGCACACAGCCGGGACACCATCCGTCCCATGGATGCTTATTAGAAGGATTTTAACTTTAATTACATTAAAGATGTGATTGGCTGTGAGTTCAGGGGATGGTATATAAGGAGATCAATGAATTAATGTGTGTAATGTCTGATGAAGTCTTCTACTTGGACAAAAATGTATTTGTATTGACAATGTTATTAAAATCAGTTTTCCTTGGGCTTTATTGTGTGGCCGTTCATCATTACAGCTGGGTTCTTGGTTTGGTGTGCTTTGGTTTTAATACTTTTTGTGTGGACGTTTCCTCTTGGCACACACTCCTGTTGTGTATGTGTAATATAATTGATACTTATTCAGATAAAAGTGGTATGTTATGTCTCTTAGTAGATGAAATTAATAATAACATTTATACTTTGGTAAGTTCTTACTGGATTCCAAGAGTTGGAGCTAAAGTTTCAAAAAAGTATTTGGATATTATAACATCTTATATGAAAGGGTAAGTTAATTCTAGCTGGTTATTTTAATTGCATTCAGTTAGCAAAAGATTATGATTTTAATAAAAAACCTAACCTAACCTCCACCTATGACAATGTTACTCATCTGCATACCCTCACCCAAGAATCCCTGCACTCTGTCAAAAAATGGCTTCACTCCAACTAACTACTAATTTACCCAAGGAAAACCAAACTTCTATTTCTCCCTAGGTCTCTCCGACACCTTAAAGCTACCTTTACTATCTCCACTGTAAATAAGACAATCATCTCTGTAGAATTTTACACAAAACTATTAAGAGTTATTGTAGATGACCAGTTAAAATTCAACCTCCATATACAGCAATGTGTTAAAAAAACACACCAAAAACTAAGCATGTTATACAGACATAATAAATTCCTTACCAGTGCTTTTAGATTATCTCTTGCACAGGCTGTTCTACTCCCAACCCTACTCTATGCTGCCCCCATCCTCACCGGCATCCAAGCTAACCTTCTATCTAAACTGGAAATTACCTATAACAAAATTGCAAGAATTGCCACAAACCAACTCTACCGCTATCACCACTGCCTAGCCTTGAAAAGACTGCAATGGCTGGAACTTCATCATCAAATCCTATTTCTCCACCTTCTCATGGCCCATTCCATAATTCATGATCCCACCACCTGCACTTTTCTATCCAACCTTATCCATTACACTCCCAACTGCACTGTCAGCAGTTCCCAACAACACCTACTACAAGTGTATAAACCCCATAAAAACATTGGTAAACTCCTCTACAGCTACTCTGTGGCCAACGCTTGGAATAAGCTCCCTCTCAGTATTAGACAAATCTCTAACTAAATCTCCTTCAAAACTATACATAGATACCCTCCATTCAACTTGGACTTTCTCTTGTAATGATCCTATATAGTATCTACCCCTCCTCTACCAATATTATGGTACTAACATCTTGTATATTCCTCCCAGTCTCACAGTATGCAACTTTCACCCTTACGATACTGAACTTACAAACTTGTTTCTCATCTGCTGCACATCTTACACCTACACATACCACTAATGGTATTTTTCCTAATTATGTATATTGCAGTTCTTCTATCATGTTGGTTCTACTCACTATTATACACATTGTAAATTGTATTTTTTCTTAGGCTATATTGTCAAGTGTACTTCTCCTTGCTATGTACAAACCTCTGTACAGTGACTATTCGTTTCTATTTTCTGATTGTATATTTCCAATATGCATGTATCTTTGCCTATGTATAATCCTACATACAATGTTTAATTACTATTACTGTTAAGGAGCTTTTCTACTCGGGTCTCCACTGAAAAGGGGCTACTGGCCCAGTCGGACTAACCTGGTTAACAAATGTCGAATAAATAAATAAATAATAAAATTTCATCATCAGCTTAACATCTCCTATTTTTATTAACTCAATTAACTTTAGAGATATTTATGAACTAAAAGTCTCTAATTCTCTTAGTTACACTCATTATTCGTATAGATATAGAACTCAAACTAATATAGCTAAAGGTTTTATTTCCAGTAATCTAATTTCAAATATTAAAGATGTATCAATAGTATTTTGTCCTCTGTCTGACCATAATGTAGCTTCTTTTAATCTTACATTAAAATTAAGCAAGTTAATACACTGTAATAGTCTCCCAGCTTATATTGTTAAAAGAAAAGAATTTAAGGAATGGTTTTAGAATGAGATGAATACATTTTTAGAAATAAATAATAATGGAGAGGGATCAAATGTCATTTTGTGGGATTGATTGAAAGCTTACCTCAATGGTAAAATTACAAGTTGGTATATATGCAAAAGAAAGAAACGGGATACTGATCTGCTCATTTTACACTCTAAAATAGACAATTTAAATTTATCTTTCAAGCCAAATGATACTTCTTCTCATTCAGAACTGCAGACTCTCAATACATTATCGGTTGAAATCTTAAATCACAAGGTGTCCATTCATTTAAAGAAAGTAAAACTTCAATCATATTAGACTTTTGACTATCATCTCAAAATCTTAAGAGGTATTAGTAAGAAAACTGGAGCTATGATTTTGTCAGATGTCTAGACTCTAACAGGCCTGGCTGAGTTGGCACATCACTTTTAAAATCATTGGAACTCTATCCTCTTTCATTTTAATTTGTGTCTGGACAGATTCACACACCATCAACACCAGCACACCCCTTTTCTACTCATGCTCATGGCCTGTTATCCAAGGAAAAAAAGCAAGCAGATTAAAGTTGCCTGTAATATCACTACCTTGGTCTGTTTCCTGAAAGCAGACTAGCCCTAAGTAAAGATACATAGACCCAGGAGTTAAAATAGTGTTTGTATCTGTCTCTTCAAAGAGCTTTAATACTTCAGTGCATTCCTTAAAATCCTGCAAAGATCTGCTGCTCCATTGACACCACTCCAACTGTCTTTCTGCCTTCTGCCATGCTGCTTTGTTTTTGTGCGCATCTGTCTAGAAACTAATGCTTCTCACCTGCTCCCCACCTTTAACAGCCACTCAGTTTCCTAATGAATGACTCATTAGAATGCCAACAGCTGGTTATCTGTCACCATACTCTCTGCTTTCTTAAGGCCTCTATAATCATCTTCCTGAACTTGATGCATTCATTAAGTTTCTCTATTGAATGATTCCTCAGAGTGTCATTAACAAACTGTGATAAGATTTATTCAGATCCTTTTTTGTCTTCTTATTGCTCTCAGAACTCTCTTCTTGTCACCCCTCATAAGTTCATACTTGTTGGTAAAGCTTTCCTCATGCTAGGTCATAAGCTGGGACAGTAAACTCACTCCCATAATGAATACCCACCACTAACCTTCTCTACTTTAATGCTGCTGTCAGACTTTCAGATGGAGGGTCAGTAGTTCCCAACATAGCTGTTGTGTACTATAAAATGCATTGTAATGGGTTAGAAGAACGATACAGTGTAAGACTTCCTCATTGCTGTAAAAGCAGAGTTTCTCCTTTTGTTACATGGAGTTGATAAATGCATGCTTTGAACCGATAGAATTAAATCTACAGAATGTAGTTGAAAAATTGTATTCCAATACGATTGCTAATATAGAGCTAAATGTGCATTCCCATCTATTATATGAAATCCTTGATTGAGTGACATCATCTGAGCAAAAACAATTTGTATTGAGTAGGGGTGTGACATTTGTTCCTGCGTAACACGTTGATCTTGCACAGACATTATTAGAATTTAAATACTTTGTTCATTCTTTAAATTTGAAGATTTTGTTTGGGACTATGTCAGATACAATAGTATGTCCTTATAAAAGGAGCAGTGCATTTATATCGTATAGCAACCCCACGATACAAGTTTTTGAGATAGCTGTAGCGAGAGAGATTTATGGACTCTATAACAGAAATAACATAAGTTTATTTTATAACCTAACTCATAATCAGATAACAGCAATTAAATCTTTATTCAATAATAAAGACATAGCTATAAAATATGCAAATAAGGGTGGTGGTGTGGTACTGTTCGATACAGATTTTTTATATAGATGCAATGTTGCCAGTGTTGAATAGTGATGAGTACACATGCATCACCAATCATGAAAGTCATGTGATTATTAATACTGTCACACAACAGTTACATGATATGCATTTACAAGATAAGTATTCTCATTAGTATTGAATTGTTAAATTACTTTGTTACCATCACACCAAAAGTATTGGTTATCTATGGTGTTTCCAAGATACATACATCTATAACAGCTCCACCAATTTGACCCATTGTCTCAGCAAAGGGCTGGATTACAGAATCAGCCTCTAAGTATCATGAATCCCAGTTAAGGCAATATCTAGATAGAACTGGCACTACAATAAAAAACACAACTAATTTTTAAATCAATTATTTGAATGGTCAAATATGAGAAACATTATCTCATGGAGTTTTCAGACTATATGTTAGAACATACAGATAAGTTATGTGACTTGAATCTTGTTCTTACTAACAATGTTTTCCTTTTCCATACACAATTGTATCAAGAGATCAAAGGTATAGCAATGGGTACCCAGTTGCAAACGCTTATGTGAACATTGTCATGTATATATGGCAGAAAGGGGGTCCAAATGGAGAGATGAAAAGTCAGTAAGCAAAGGAGAGTAGTAGTGCTGAAATTGAATTCATCCTCAAGTCTTGGTGAGTATCTCAACAAGATAGGTCCAGTTTTCTACAAAATCTCACCAAGTCGACACTGATCTATAGACTGTATTTATATAGTTCATAGTTCATAGATCTGTACTGGGCTAACTGCCCTTGTGAGCCATTTTAAGCCTAGCCAATTATCCCTTGAGAGACTCAAACCCTGCTCCTTGGTTTGTAAGGAAAACATCTTAACCATTAGGCCACCCTCCCAACCCAATAGCATATCATGGACAGAAGTAGGTCAAAAATTAAAAAAGATAGCTGGGTGCACAAGACCCAGGATAAAAATAGTACCTATCCTGGTAGGCGCACTGGTGCCAGGATTGGGAAAAAATGAAAGTGTAGAATCCTCAAAATATGGAAACAGTGCAACAATGGAGCCAGGACAGGCCCAGGGGGAGGATGCCCCCCCCCCCAATTGCAGAAGGAAGTAGCAGTCCACAAAAGTCGCAAAAACTGATAGACCAAAGAAGAGTCATAAAAATGATATACAGGACTATTGAGGATAAGAAATAAATTATGCATTGCTACTTTTATGCAAAAAGCCCAGAATTTCCAGACACAAGATATACAAAAAGATTAAGAGCTAAATTAGAGGAAAGAGAAATACTTCCACAAGAAAAACTGTCAGAAGCTTCAAATAAAAATTTGTGCTCATTAATACAACAATTTTTGAAAAACACTATATAGACTAAGAAACTTTGATCTGTTTGGAAAAAGAAGCATTTGAGGAAGTGCAAAAATATAAACAACAAAACTTAGATATTTTTGAAAAGAATAAAAAAGAAATATGGACATGGGAAAGAAAGAGAGATTTGATATGGGGGCAATATTTATGCAAAGGCGAAAACCAGATTAATCAACATAAAAAAGGTAGCCCTAAAGATATTCAAAGAGAAATACACTCAAAGACATCCAGACATGAAAAAATTCAGAATAAAAAATAATGTCACAAAGAGGGAATGTAGAAAAGTAGATTAGTAAAATAGAAGTAAAAAAAAATAGAAGTTGAAGTTATGGAATGCCTGTGAAGTGAAGGATTTGATGAAGAAGGTCTAACACAGGTTACATCACAGCATTATGGAACCAGTCCCCTAAGTAAGGAGAAACAAGAAGATCAGGAGATGTCTGAAGAAGAAATATGGACATGGGAAAAAAATTAGAGTTAATATGGTGTAATATCTATGCAAAGAAGAAAGCAAAACTAATTAATACAAAAAGAGCAGCACCAAAAATATTTGAAGAGAAATACAGGCAAAGGAATCTGGACATGGAAAACTTTACAATACAAAAAATAAGAAGACAAAGAGAAAAAGTAGAAAAGGAGATCAGTAATGGTGGAGTTAAAGAAATAGAAACTGAGGTTATGGAGTACCTCCGAAGTGAAGGATTCAGTGTAGAAAATCTAATTCAGAAAGCAGCACAAAATGATAGAGCAATGGAACTCCAAATTAAGAAGAAACCAGTAGAACAGGAAGTAATTGGTTAGGTGCCATATGAAGATATTTTGGAGCCTTCCAAAGGAAACAAGTATAAAACATTCACTTGAAGCTGAACGGCAAGTGAAGGAACAGGAAACTGGGGAAACTCTGACACAGTTAATGTTGAGGAGTGATAGGCTAGTGAGTTCTCATATGACAGAGCAATGGATGGAAAAATATGAAATTGAAGAGAATGTGCCACAGGAAGATGCAATAGAACTTTCTATAGAATGCCTGCAAGAAATGGAAAACAAAAAATGTGCCCTCGGTTTAGAAGAAAACGAGCTAAGAGAAGAGTTGCTTGACTTAATAGAGATAAAGAGCTATATTAAAATCAATGAATGAATTAGATTGTAGAAGTTCAATAAAACCCAAAAGTCAGAAGTTTGATAAAACAAATGAAGGCAATAATTACAACTGTTCTTAGAGATCCATGCGATATAACAGAAGTAAACAGGATATATTACTGTGCATCTAAATTAATAACTGATAAAGTTCTACCACAAGAACACAGGGTAGTGAGGGAAAGGAAGGGGAAAAATCAAATACCATCATGGAAATATTGAATAGAGAAAACTATAAAGCAACTAAGACAAGAAGTGTCACTGTTAGAAGAGTATTGAAGAGGGAACAGATCAATGAAAATACTTAGAAAGATAGACGTGATAAAAGCAATGTGCAGTATTAGAACAGATCAGGATCTATCATGCACTATCACAAATAAACTAAAAATCTCTGCACAGGCAGAAAAACTTAGAGGATATGCAGATAAATATAAAGGAAAACTACAAAATAAGCAATTTATTGATGACCTAATAAAGTTTTGTAGATAATTGAGAAACAAGGTAAAAGGAATTGAAAGACCACCAAAAAAAGAAGAAATAAATACATTTTGGAAAGTATCTATGAAGATCCTGTGGAACATAACAAAGATGCTAAATGGACAGAAGAAGTAAAAGAAAGACTAAGAAGTTTAAAGATACAGGATATGAAATGGGATGAAGTAACAGCCAGACAGATTGAAACAAAGTTAAGAAAATCCTCAAATTAGAAAACCCCAGGCCCAGATGCAGTACCTAACTTCTGGTTAAAAGTATTAACATCTTTGCATGAAGATTTAGCCATGAGTAAGTACTATTTATATGCACACCCCAAACAGACACCAACCTAGATAACAACAGGAAAACCAATGCTCCTTCTCAAGAGTGAACCTGCGAGCTACACTAAAAATTATAGACTAATAACTTGCCTTCCGACGACATATCAACTATACACTGGAACTGATGCCACCAGTCTATAGTCATTTAGAAGAAAACTCAATTATGGCAATAGAACAAAAGGGCAATAAAAGAAAGCCACATGGAACAAAGGATCATCTGCTGTTAAATAAAGTCATAGTGGAGAACTGTAAAAAAGGGGAAGAATTTAAGTATGGCATGGATTAAATACAAAAAAGCATTTGATAGTATCCCACATTAGTGCTTAAAAATGTATAAGATACACCCTACACTGATCAACCACATTACAATGACCATGAAACAGTGACAGACCACTTTGCAATTAAGCCATGATAAAGGACAACTTATTATTCCAGGGATAAAAATTCAAAGGGGGATATTCCAGGCTGATTCTCTGTCACCACTGCTATTCTGCCTTGCCCTTAACCCTTTAAGCTGTTTACTTAACAGATTAGATCATGGCTATAATTTGGTTCCTAGAAAATTACAAAGTGTAAAGACTTCTCATTTTCTCTTTGTCAATAATTTGAAACTGTATAGCTCATCAGATAAGGAACTGAAAGTACAACTGCAAGTTGTCAAAACTTTTTCAGAACAATATAAGAATGTCATTTGGTCTTGATAAATGTGCAAAAGCAACCTTTAAAGCAGGAAAACTGCAGCACCAAGAAAACATCAGTTTGGGACAAGAATGTGATATAAAAGAACTTGAGCAAGAGGGAGTGTATAAATATTTGGGAACTGATCAAGGATAAAAAATAAAACATGAATAAATGCAAATAAAACTTAGTAAGGAATACTTTAGAAGACTTCAATTAATTATGATACTAGCACTGACATCTAGGAACAAAATAAATCCAAGCTATAAGCCAATTTGCTCTTTCTGTCCTAATGTACAGTTTTGGAGTGATTGACTGCCCCCAAAACATGGATAGATTAGATAGGAAAACAAGAAGGATGCTTCATGCTCACCAAATGATTTATAAAAATCAGTGCTTACCAAGATTATATATTCCCCATTCTGAAGGAGGGATGGGCCTCCCTAAAATTGATCACATGTACAAATCTGCAATAATGGGACTCCACACATATCTGCTGACCTCACACAACCCAAATGTAGTGAGATTTTTGAAACATGAGGAGAATAAATCTAAGATGACTTCCCTGCTTAGGCTAGCAGAAGCATATCAGAGTCAAGGAGGAATGGAAATCAAGCCACAAGTGAATAAAAACCAGGCAGCAACTGAATGTGCCAAAAAACAAAAAAAAAAGAATATAAGGTGAAGGATCAGATGAGAAGGCAAGAAATGTTGAAAATGCCTAAATATAGTTGCAAGTGTACAAAACTCCTGGAAGAACCTCATGTTGATCAGGAGCGAATGCAGGAATGGTTAAGGAGAGGCAAATTCAAACCAAGAGATAAAAGGTTAATATTGGTGGCACAAGATAGTGGGATACGTACTCATTGGTTTACAAAGTCCATTGATCATGTGGGAGAAACAGATAAATGTAGGTTTTGTAAAACAGAACTGGAAACAGTTGCACACCTCATTGCTGTTTGCAACATACTAATGGCAGAAGGACTGTATACTGAAAGGCATAATAATGTGGCAAGACTGTTGCACTGGGGAGTGTAGAAACATTATGGTACTGAAGTGGCTGAAAAACTGGAAACATGAGCCACAAAGCATCATAGAAAATGATGACATCTACATCACATGGGCTCATCCATTACCAACAGTTAAAAAAAATAGATGGGAGAAAACCGCATATAGTGGTCCAGTAAAATAAGGCAAAAGTAGTATTGATCATTGAAATCACCACACCCACAGTGTCCTGCATACAGGGAGACACAACGTCATAAAATATCAGGATTCGCATGGAGAAATGAGAGCAATGTGGAAGAAAGATACCCAGACAGTTCCAATAGTTGTAGGAGCAACAGGTCTTATAAAAAAATAATCTACAATCATATTAAGATATGTTACCAATATATGTAACTCCATACAAATTGGAGAAGGAGTCATTACTGGGTACACTGAGGGTGCTACGAAGAGCACTTCTGGCTAACACCAAAGATTGAAACAATATTAATTTCATGAACTTTAATCGTACTTTGACTTAGGAATGGGGTCCATTTCCATCATGGTATTAGAAATGCAAAAGACTTGGAGAAATTAAAAAAGAGAGAAACAATATATTCTCTCAACAGCAAATCCTTATAGAGACAATGTTGTTTTCATAAATGCTTTGCTGATGATTTATTACTTATCTGGCAAGGCAATGACGACGCCTTTGAATCATTCTTTGACTACATATCTAATTCAGCTTATTTCCTAAAGTTTAAGCAAGGACTATAATCACAACAAATTATTTTTTTAGATATTACAATAAGAAAAGGGGACAAGACCTAACACCTCCCTGCTCCCCCTTAGTTAATATAACATAATTATATAATAATACAACAACTGGTGATTTTATTGTTTTAATTAAATGTCAGAAAATTAGGTGCTACTCTTGTCATATTTCAAGTAACAAACAGAATAAAGCACATTGCTTTCTTCTGCACCATGGGTGTGAGGCTCAGTGTATTTTTTATACCTTGACTGAAGCAAGAGGGGCAGATAGGGTACTGTTTTATGTACACACTTTCAAGGAAGCCTATTTTATGTAATCAAAGCCTCTTTCAAGGAAGCCTGTCTAAGTGAATATTGCATAGTTAGTTATATTAACTAAGGGGGAGCAGGGAGGTGTTAGGTCTTGTCCCTAAGTAACACAAGTATCTATTTTATCAATTTTCATGGTATTTTTTTAAATGAGTTTCACCTAAAGGACTCTGCTTATACTAGTCATATCATACATACACAGATGTAATGATGACTCATAAAAAGATTTTGTGCCTAAGTTAACTGTGATACAAGGAATAAATAATGTCAAAGTACCAAAAGACCAGACAAGTCAACAGGACAGTATATGGTTGCATTTCAAGTGTTCACAATTTCTTGAGATTTAGGAGCCTTAATTATCATATTATCATATGTTTAGAGAACAGTTGGTTGACAGGAAAAATAACCCTTGCATCTAGAAACATTTGCTTTTGGAGTATGAATTTACACAGAAGAAAGCAGCCATTATTACAACCCAAACTTAAACTGCAGTTGATGAACCTAGTATAAGTTATGGCATATGACAGTGAACAAGATGCAGGTGGGTCAGTGCAAAGCATCACTTCCAGCATCCGGGGACATCTTAGGCTAATGCAGAAATCAAATTTCTTTTACCCTTCCAAAAAGTCAAATGACATAAACACTACTGGAAGTTCTGGTAAGTTGTGTTCTCATTGTGGCATTTTAGCTCCCTTTCCAAATATTCGTAACTTCATCCACCCATCCATCCATTTGGCAACCTCACTTATCCTGCTGAGTGTTGCAGTGTTAACAAGCTGAGCAGGCCATACCTAACTTTCTTATCCCTAGCAACAATTTCCAACTCACACATCAGAATCCCCTGGAAAGCTGAGAAACAAACTTGCCAGTGTGTTCTGATCCTACAGCCTCATCCTAGTGGGCCCTATCACTTGGTATCCAGTAGAGTTGTGAGGTATCCAAAAAGCATCTTCACTCACTATCCATAACTCACAAAGTAGATCCTGTCAGTCTGGACGAGTACTGCAATCCTCCAAGAATATCAGTCTCTTCACTATCATGGCAGGTGAGCTCAGCAACCTCATGAAGGAATCTCATTTCCATAGCTTTCAACCATGATCCCATTCAATCAGTGCCCGAAGATCATGACTGTAGGTAAGGCTGAGAACAGAAGCTGACTTTTAAATTGAGAGTTTCATCTTATGACTCAGCTGTTGTTACAGTACCACAGTCCAGGACAATGCCTGCACTGTAGCTACTTTCATTAACTTTATGAATTCTCTCACTGCTGTAGTCACCAGTTGATTCTTAGGTTACCACTATGAGAAACAGTGACACCTTTCAACCACACCTCTTTGGTGCCAATGTGCAACCTCAGATATTGAGGTTTTGAAGTTCTGATTTTGTTGAGTGAAAGGCATCTTGAAGCAGAGGACTAACTTTGTGACTGTAGTTTTCTGAAACTTTCTATGTATAGTGCCAAGTGTGATTGTAATTTGTTTGTGTGGTCTAGAGAACCTCTACAATGTATAGTGCTAGATGTGGTTGGCTTTTGTGGGTGTGGGCTACAGAATCTCTTTATGTAGAGTACTAGGTATGGTGGCTTTTCTGGGTGTGATCTTCAGATCCTCTACAATGTAAAGAGCTGGATGTGATTGTACGCTCATAGGATGGATTTCCCGCTAACAGTGTAGCACCAGTATTCTGCATGTACTTACACCACACATGGATATTTAAGGTTTTGTAAATAAGGACTGCATTCTGTGTGAGCATGAGGGTGACATAACTATCATCTATTGAGTCTTTGTAAGTTACCTCACGATGTACCTCCATACCTGACCTAAAGTTAAATATTTCCTGCTTAAAATAAAACTCGGGACATTGTAGTCTGTTGGTCAAAACCTCATTATACTACTGTCAAAAAGCCATTAAGCTGATAATGTTTAAATGTTTTGTTAAGTTTACAAGAAAAGACTGCACCAATAAAACGTCTAAAAAAGCTCTTTTTTTGTGTGAAACAAAATGCCACTGTTTGGGTCTGTATAAGAATTCTTTTAGATACTGTTCAGTAAGTTAGTTTAAATGGTTGCGGCAAATAAAAAAAAAAAAACAGGGAATGCAAGCATCATTGAAATAATTCTTTAAATTAGTTGAGCAATGTATTTAGTTTCACTTACCACAGAGCAGAAGTATATATCTCTTCTGCAGTGCTTGCCCCTCCTCTGAGACGGGAAACAGTCTTCAAACCAGTTAATCAGATTTACTCAGTCATCTGTCC
Source organism: Protopterus annectens (assembly GCF_019279795.1). NCBI lineage: Eukaryota > Metazoa > Chordata > Ceratodontiformes > Protopteridae > Protopterus > Protopterus annectens. The sequence goes on along the minus strand of NC_056729.1, from coordinate 1,413,959,522 downwards.
TCTTTGGTTAGTATACAAAATTTAAAAAAATGACATTTGCTGACACAACATTCTGCTCTGCCAGCTGTCTGAAGAAAACCTTGAACTAATGTTCGCTTTTACTTCAAACACAAAAAAGAGTTTCCAGCTCCATTATAGTGAATTGTTATTTCTCAATGTTGCTACTGAGTGGTATTTATTTATTTGTTTGTTTTATTAAGGAGGAGGCCTGAGTCAAATATCCTCTCTGAACATTATCAGGTTCTCTTAAAGTGTGGCTTGGATATTAATGGTCTTTGTGGAATCTACACATTGACCTGGTGTCTGTATGTGTTTCTGATAGGTACTGCACTTTCCTCTCACATTCCTAAGACTTTGCATTGGCAACCATCCAAAATCACCAAGGAATGTGTGTGTGTGTGTGTGTGTGTGTGTGTGTGTGTGTGTGTGTGTGTGTGTGTGTGTGTGTGTGTGTGTATGTGTGTGTGTGTGTGTGTGTGTGTGTGTTATAAAAACAAAACTAATAAAATCATATTTCTCTCACAGCACCTTACTTCAGGAGCTATCAAAAGAAGCCATGGAATTATTTCTTGTTATTTTATTTTATTTGTTTAAGTTATTTATTTATTTATTTATTTATTTATTTATTTATTTATTTATTTATACTTGGTTAACCAAATACATGAACTGGTCCAGAAACCCTTTTCAGCTTTAACATGGGCCACAATGGCAAAGACAATAACAAATAAGAAATGCAGTTAAAATGCTGCCATTAAACCGTTTGACAAAAAAAATATATACAAACCACAGCAAAGAGGAAACACTGAAGAAGTAAATTATTAAACAGCATTTACTAGAATGCATACATTATTAATCATACATATACACTTTATAAGATTTAAACTTCATTATAAATACAGAATTGTATATAACCATATTGTACATCTCACAGCATTATAAGATGTTACTTTAGTTTCATGCAGTTTGAATGAGCTTATGAATGTTGCATGGTGGTACCAAAAAAAAGGAGGGTCAATAATTATATCTGGATTACTCGTGTTGTCCTAAGATGGTATGAAACAGACTAAAGCTTTACATTTTGGACTAGTGTACCACAGCATTAGCATTTACTTGCTTTAAACAGATTCCTGAAAGTCAGAAGTTGCTCTATATTTCCAGTACATGCATACATACATACATACATACATACATACAAATACTTCAAGCGTGAACATTAATGTCCTTCTAGCCTGCGAATATACCAAAACACTTATTCCCATAATAAGTGTCCAGGCTGCTCTTAAAAATATCTGAACTAGTACTTGCTTTAATGTAATTTGGTAGTCTGTTCCATGCATCAGCTGATCTTCCAGAGAACCAATTAGGACACTCTCATTCCTAAGGAATCTTCTACATAGGTCGTCTGATGATTCCCCACTACTTTTTGATAACCCCAAACATTCCCAGAGGTAGTTGTCTCTAAATACCCTATATACCTGAATTAGATCTCCTCTTATATATCTATAAGAGAAACTGTACAAGTTCAGATATTTTAGTCTTTTACAATAACTTAAATTTTCACATCCACGATTCTCTTGGTATATTTCCACTGTAATCTTTCCCGTTTACTCATGCTTGTTTTCTTATAAGATTTCCATATTGTTATTTCATACTCAAGTTTGGGTCTAATGTAACTCACAAACAATGAATTCATCATTTCTAATTTCCTAGACTTTATAAATCTTTTTATACAACCTATAGTTCTATAACTATCATTATCAACTGGTTGATATGATCAGAAAAATCCAAAAGCTGCCTCTACCCATATACTGAGGTCCTTAAATGAATATACAGTTTTAATCACTCTGTGCTGTATTAAATATTCACCTTTCAATTTGTGCCTTCCAAATCTCATATGCTTAGTTTCTGATGTGTTTATCAGCATATTATTCTCATGTGCCCAAATGGTCAATTTAGTCAAGTTCTTTTGCAGACATGCCTTATTTGTAACACATGTAATAAGTTTACCCAATTTCAGATCATCTGAATATAGACTATAGAACACTTCAGATGAAAAAGTTAGGTCTGTAAGATACAATCTAAACAAGTAAGGGCCTGGGACAGAGTCCAGTGGGACACCCTGACTGTAACCAAGAATGTCACATGTCCAATTGCTGTATGATACTTGCCATGTCCTATTTGTGAGCTCCAAAGTTATCCATCTTATCAAGAATACATTGATACCTAGTTGTTCTAATTTATTGATCAGTGTTTCGTGCATGATCCTGTCAAATGCTGAAGTTAGATCTATATAAATTACATCACAGCACAATGTTTCATTCATAGCTGTTATTATATTGTTTATATGTCTATATGACTCTGGATTTGTCCTTCACCCCTTTCCCTTAAAGACAGGCTTAATAATCACATCTCCAGTCTTGGGGAATCTACCCATATGTATATGACCTAGTAAATAATAAATATAATGGTACTGTAAGTTCCTGCTGAAGTGTTCTCATGTCATTATTACTAATTCAGTCTCCTCCCTGTGTTTTGTTTGGATCCAGTTTGCTCAGTTCTTTTTCAATATAATCTAATTTTATTCCAGTATCTGAGGTTACCTGGATGTCACTAGGACAACTTATCACCTGCTTTGTGGAGCCAAAGCATTTTATATAAGATTTTGTAAATATACCTATAATCTGTTGTGTCTTTGAATAAATTTCAGAATTTACACAAAGTTTATCAATTTGTATGTCTTTACTCTTTGCACATCTTATGCATTTATAAAAAGGTTTCCTATTATGTTCAGTATGTTTATATAAATTATCTTCAAATTTTTCTTGATCTTATCTCACACTATGCTTAATTTGTTTGACCAACTTGTTTATTTCAGTTTTCAAGGCTGTAGTCCGACCTCTCTTACATTTCTTATATTTTATTTCTTTCATTTTAATCAGGTATCTTGTTCTTATGGAAATTTACCCTCCTGGTGTTGTATGCCTAGATCCTGACGTTGAACATTTTTTTTTTATTTTTTGCACTCAAACAATTTCTCTTTCAAAACTTTCCACATCCCATCTGCATTTTCTCCATTGAACACATCACTCCAGTTAGTTTTACACAGTGACTGTTTTGCTTCCATATAATCTATAATTAATCTTCTGTGCATTGGTTTAGATTTCAATTTGACAGAATTACCTAGTAACAAATGAAGTTTTATGACTCCATGATCACTGCACATCAATGGTGGCAAAACTTGACTTGATGTAACAGTAATATAGTTAGGAACACAAACAATGCCTGGTATGTTCCATTCCCTGGCAGTTTTTTTTTACAGTCTGAAGCAATTGTTGTTCCTGAATATACACTGTGAATAATTTCCTTACTAATATTGTTTCAGTCTGTTTCTGGTAAATTTAAGTCCCCAGCTATTTTTATTCTTACCTCCTGTGTTTTATGCAAGAAATGTATGAGTTCCTCTAGGTCATCAGTACTTGATTTTGGTGGTCTATACAGTCCACAATTGGTATAAGTTCAAGGGTTGTCTTTATTGTCACAGCTGCACAGTTTACAATATTGGTGTTATCATCAAACATGTAATAATCACAGGTGTCATAACTGTCTTTAATTCTTCTCATAACAACTCTGCCTGATTTTGTTAGAATGTCTGTTTCAGTAAAAGCATTTATACTCTGACAGAACTTGTTTCCAGTCATTGTTCTTTAACCATGTTTCACAAACAATAACAGCATCAATCTTGTGGAAACATTTAGAGGTTGTATGATAAATGCATTGGATATGTTTAATGAGTCAAATATTTTTTGCGAGTTGAGTATATTGTTCTTTAAAGAAGTGTGTACTTTGGATTTTTTTCAAACTTTGTTCAAAAATGGTAGGACTTTAGGCTTGAAGTTAAGAGATTTGACATAATTATAGTAAAGTTCTACCCAAGAAGGAGACCACTCTTTGCTATTTGGGTTGTAGTCTGCCATTAATATTAGCCTGCTACTGCTAACTATGTCATAGTAGAGTTTAAAATCAGGGAGGTTTACACCCCCTCTATCTTTGGGATATATTAGTTTTTGATAAGAGATTCTAATTGATTTAGATTACCATATGAATTTAGCTAGGGTAGAATGAAGTTTTCTAAATAAAATGTTATTTATTGTTAAATAAGTAGTTGTAAAGATATATAATAGTTTTGATAGTATGTTCATTTTAATAATCAATATTTTAGACAAGAAGGGGAACTGAAGTTTATTCCGCCTGTTACAATTCTGTTGTAACTTTGACCTAAAATTTGTGATGTTGATTTGCATATAAGATTTTGAATTTTGTTGAAAGGAGATTCTCAAGTATTTCAGAGAATGAGCTACTTTAAATTCAGTTGGCTAAGGGTATAATAAGAGAAGGTTAGATGGCTTAATCGAAAAAAAATATAGATTTATCAAGGTTTAGTTTAAAGTTAGAAAGTTTTGAAAATGTGTTAATTGAGTTTAGGATTTGGGGTATGTCCAAATTTGGCAGCATGAAATAAAGGTTCAGATCATCTGCAAATGCTGAAAGAACATATCTTGTTTTATACAGCCTCAGTACATGTTGAAAGATTTTTTGAGATATAACTAAGAGTAGAGGTTCAATATACAAGTTGAAGACATAAGGGGAGATAGGACAGCCGTGACATGTACCATTCTTGATATTAATCTTATTAGAGATCATTTTATTTATATATAGTTGGGTATAAGCATTAATATAGAGTGTTTTGACAAATTGAATAAAACTGATAGGTAAGCCAAAGTAAGGTAATAGCAAGAGCAAAAATCTTATAGCTTTGGTGGCATTGGCTACAAGTATGAAAACAGAATTGTGGTTTATGTTAGACAATTTTAGCAAGGCATCTAAAGTGAGTGTGTTGCCACATGTTTATCTATGTTGAATGAAACCTGATTCACCAAGCAATATAATATGGGAGATAATTGGTTTTAATCTGTTTGTCATTATTATAGAGAATATTTTTAAAATCAACATTTATCGGGGAGATGGGCCTGTAGCTTCAGGGATTTTAGGATCTGCATTTTCTTTTAGAATGAGCATACTTTTAGAAGAGTTAAATGGATATCCATGATGGAGTTATTTATGATGCAATTTAATAAATGTAAAAGTATTTTGGAAATTATTGGGCAAAAGGTCTAATACAACTCCATAGTAAAACCATCTGGGCCTGGTGCTTTATTGGATTTTATGCTTTTAATCACAGATATGATCTCTTTTTGGGTGACAGGAGAAGCAATACATTCTTGATGAGATGGATCTATTTAGGGAAGTCAAGTTGGTCCAAGACTTGGATGGTTTCTTGTTCTGATACTAAGGGGGGTATATTCACTATAGGTTTGTGAGTATATTTTTTCAAAAAGCTGTACAATATCATTGTTGACAAAGTATGCCTTGCATTGATATATTATCTTGAAATAAAAGGAGCAGATTTCTTTTGGTTTATATGCCTTACTAGGAGTTTAGAAAAAATATGTGCCCATTCTGAGAAATTAGCCAGCATTCTGATGTCATTAAATTCCATCTGATTAGCATTAAGTAAATAGAGATCGTTTTGAATCAGATTTAATTGCTTTTCAGTCTCTTGAGTAACGTTTATTTGTAGTTCTAGTTCTAGTTCTAGCTTGATGATATTATTTTTAATCGAGCCTTCCTTTGTTTTAAGGCTTTGTTTTAATAAAGGTTGCTTTATTAATAAGGAATCCTTTTATTTTGGCTTTGGTAGAGGCCCATTTAATATTGAGGGGAAGCTGAGACTTAGATATTTCTCCTAAGAGAGTTTCCAGAAATTCATTAATTCCTCTTATAATCTCATCGTTTGCTAGTAAGTTGTGATTTAAAGTCCAGTCATAATCCCCCTTTGAAAGTTAGCTCCATAAGACCACTTAAAAGTAAGAGTAATTTTCGGATGATCAGAAAGAAATCTAGGTTCAATTTCAAAATTTATATCAAAATTTAGGAAGTAGTCAGAGATTAAAAAAAATCAATCCTAGACCATGCTTTATGACATTGGGAGCAAAACTTATAATTATCTTTATGTGGTTTTCCTTTCTGAAAATTATGTGGATCAAAAAGTTCCAAGTATTTTTTTATCTCTGTGATTGGCATAGTAGCATGAACATTGTAAGGTTTATTTGGGTTTAACCTATCTGAAAATGGGTCTTGATGGAATTTCAATCACCCCCTAAGATTAAGTAGTGATTCTGGAATTGCATTAGTATCCTGTATATTGACATAAAAATCGTGTTGCTTAGAACAGGGGGCATATAAGTTAAAAACTAAAATAGGTCTATCTAAATGTGTGGAGTTGAAAGCTATATAGCACCATCTACCCTCAGAGTCTGCATCTTGTTGCAAAATCTCGTTCTGTAAGGTCGTTTTAACAATTATGGCTACACCCATACTATTTGATACTTTCCCAGATGCAATAATTTTTCCAATCCATTTTTTTCCTAGTGATCTGTGACCAGTGTTCATCAAGTATGTGTGTTTCATGTACTAGTATGAGTTTTGCCTTAGATTTAAAAATGAGATGAAGGAAGAGCTTTCTATTCCTAACCATGTGGATCCCTTTCACATTCCATGAGTCGATCACCCACATTCTATGATAATAAGAAAGAGGGAAACTAAAGTAGGGTAGATTGTATCAGGGTTATAAATTACATTTAGATTAGGAGGGACCATTAATTCCTGAAGTGGCAAATAGCACCTGTCTCTTCTTGCCCCCAACCTGTGCCTATCCACAAACCTACTAGGCCTAGAAGAGATGGTAAATGTGGAGCGTGGAGACATGCATATGGATAATTCAAAGAAGTTTGAGCTCAATTTGTCTCCATTACATTTTTCTGTTACTATAGTGATAACCAAAATAAAAACAAACAATGAGTAGAAGAAGACTAGCATAGCTTACCTAAACACAATCACCACTCTACACTCAGCTCCTTGTGATTGTTGTATAAAACCTTGAGTTGTACAGAGCTGAGGAGAAGAGAGTAAGGAAAATTATTAATATTATATAGTACCTATAGATCCATTATATCTAACATTAATAAATGTTATACATTAAGTGTAATTTTAAATGATAACTTTACAAAACAATTTCAAGGTCTGATATTTGGTATATAATTTGTCACCTGAATTTTAACTATAGCTCAGTAAATATAATGTTGCTTAGACTTCTTTTAGCTAAATAAACTGTTGTTTTCTCATATAGAAGCTCTTAGATGTAATACACTGATGCCTTTGTCTTAAATAGTCAATTATTACCAGGCTGCAACATTTCGATGAAACAGTCATTTCCATCCAAATAATGGGGGGGGGACTCATTAATCCTACAATTACAAACAAAACCGGTTTGAGGCAATAGCGCTTCTTATTATAAATCATGCAACACAGAGTTATTAGCAGATTAGCCTACAAACATGAAATAATAACTTCTCAATCAAACAAAATAGGTCTTAAGTATTAATTTATTAATTGTCACTATTTCCTTTGAGATTATTCATGTATTACAGATCCATTGAGGGACAGAATTTTGCTGACAGACCCCTTTCTTGATGTTACATTCCCCTTTCCATCTGTTCTGCAGAACAATATCTTCAGGCTTGGATTTCAGATTATGTAGCTTTTCACAGATCCAAACAATAAAAGGACAGTACTTTTAGTTAGTTTGTTTGACCTGAGTGTTTAAGTAAAAGAAACTGCTTGGCAAGACCACAAGTGTCCATATGTCAAAAGCAGCAGAAATTCAACTATGTTAAATTTCACTAAATGTTTTCCCCCGATTCTTTATAGTGAAAAAGCTACTCAATTTTACTAGGGTAGTCTATTAGAGTCATATGAATCTTGGGGCTGTGGATAAACAGCTCAGTTTAACTCTTTTTTATATATAGAGTAGTACATGAGTAGTACCTATTCATGCATATACATTCATCATCATATATGTCCATGGATGAAATGGTATGTAATTAACGAACATGCAACCTAATTTTATCAACTGCCCCTTGTTATTTACTGAAATGATTTAGGCTACAATTTACATATAAAAGCAGATCACTCAGGGGTTCTCACCTTAGGTATCGTATCATACACTTCCAAATTATTGTATAGTGAAGAAAAGCTCAGGCCTGAGATTATAGTCACCAGAGTTAGTTTTGCCGAAGGGAAATGTATAAGGGAAGTGATGTTTGACATATTTGTGCCAAGCTAAGTGTCCTGGTGAGTTCATTTTCACATATTGGTTCCTCTGTTTTTATATGGGCCTTGTCACTCCAGCAAGGATTCAAAAAAGGAGCAATTGTCACCCAAAAAATTATCTATCTTAGTAGGGTTTGGACAATCTTCACAAAGAAGCAGGTTAGATCTTTTTAGTTATAAATGTACATCAGTGTTCAGCATTAACATTCGGCAGCAGTTCTTTAAAGACATTCATGAAGGTGGACCTTGCCTCTCCAAATGTCAAGGCAGAAAATTTTACTTCTTTATATTGAAAACAGAGAGTATTAAGGTATTTCATTTGGAACCCACAACCCACGCTGCTGAAACCCTTACAAATGCCTTCTACGAGCACCTCCAGGAATGTATGGATCAAGCAATCCCTAATAAAATCAAGACCCTTTCCACCAAAGGCAGGCGCCAGGTCTGGTGGACCCCAGCCATAAACAAACTCTACAATAAGAGGAGAAAGCTACTACATGACAGAGCAAAATCCCTAAAAGGGAAGGCATCTCTGATCAATACTAGCAAAAAACTACGATCACTCATAAAATCATCCAAGGCCAACTTTGAGAGAAAAATCACTAATGACACAAAAGACAATCATAAAGCCTTCTTTAGCTATTTAGAAACCTGGGTGGAAACTCCCAGATATGCTCAGAATTAGTCCAAAATGATAAAAAAATCACTGAACCCGCAGACATTGCCAACATACTGGCAGACAGGTTCAGTGCAAATCCCAAAGGAGAAATATCTATCCCACCAGAGTCTAGCCTCCCAAACATCTCAGATGCCCAGGTGAGAGCTGCTCTCTCTAAAGCAAAAAACACAGCATCAATGGGACCGGACGGTGTCCCCGGCTGTGTGCTACACAAACTCAATGAGGAACTAAACCCACACATAAGGCTGCTGTTTAATCTTAGCCTTACTACAGGATACGTACCCAAAGAATGGCGTACGGCAACTGTGGTCCCACTCCACAAAGGCGGTGCTTCTACGGACCCTGTAAATTACCGCCCCATAAGCTTGACGAGCCTTGTCTGCAAATCTATGGAGAGGATCATAATGGAACTTATAAATAAAGACATTGGGGACCTACAGACACTGGATCCTACCCAATTTGGCTTTGTCAAGGGCAGATCCTGCCTCTTGAACTTGGTCGACTTTTTTGAAACAGTCCCTAAGGCCATTGATGAGGGTAAGGCAGTTCACACAGCCTACCTTGACCTAGCAAAAGCGTTCAACACAATACCCCACTCGGGCATCATAGAAAAGCTCACCAGCTTAGATGTAAACCCATATGTCACAAGATGGGTTGCAAACTGGCTCAAGGACAGAGCACACAGGGTTAGAGTTGCTGGTGCCATGTCAGACTCTAAGCCGGTCACGAGCGGTGTCCCACAGGGCTCAGTCCTGGGCCCCCTCTTGTTCGGCATTTATTTTTCTGAAGTGCAGGCAAACATAGGGGGATTGTGGCTGACAAAATTTGCAGATGACTGCAAACTGGGCACCATAATTGACACTCCATCAGACACAGACATCCTCCAGAGAGGTCTCATAGAAATGGATAACTGGTGCCAGAGCCATGGCCTTAAGCTAAATGCCAAAAATGTATAGTCATACCCTTTGGGAAAAACAAGGTAACCCTAATTACCACATAGGTGGTAATCCATTAAACATGGAAGACGTTATCAGGGACCTGGGGACCCAAGTTGACAGTAACCTCTCTTTTGACACTCACATTGCCAAAGTGGTTAGGAAGACCTTCTACATTGCCCACCTGATCATGAAGGGATTCACATCCAGATCAGGAGGGGTCATTGTACCCCTGTACTCTTCACTTATCAGACCAATGATTGAGTACAATGCCCCATTCGGAATGTACCTTACCCGACACCTGCAGCAGTTGGAAAGACCCCAAAAGTTCCTCACCAAAAGGATAAAGGGGCTCAGACATATGTCATACGATGCCCGACTGAAGAAACTCCAGCTCTATTCAGTCGCATACCGTCTGCTCAGAGGTGATCTGTGCCTGACATACAAGGCCATGTCCAACCTGGAATTAATGGACATGCTCCACCTCAAAAAATCCAAATCCACCAGAGCCACGAGAGCAAGAGACTTAAACCTCAACACGGATATAAATAGGACGTGCTGGAGGGACAGATTCATCACCCAGATACTCCCTACACTATGGAACAGAATCCCAGTCCATGTGAGGCAGAGCCCCTCACTGACTCTGTTCAAGAGAAATCTTGACGAGTGGATGGGAGATCGTAGGTTTACCCCAGGAATCATCTCTGTATCACTGCTGGACAGAGGCACAGCAAACTAATGGGTATAGTATTCTCATCCTAAGGGGTGGTGAAAGACACACACACTCTGGCTAGGCTTATAAATGCCCTAGGGCAGATAGCCTAGTATGAACCTATGAACCTATGAACCTATGAACTTAATCTTTTTTTTTGTAATAGGAAAGTGCAGAATGGGGAAAGAATTTGTCTTGCTTGTTTAATTGGAAATAGTAAATCTTGCAAAAAGGTGATTTTACATCCATTCCAGATAAAGGGGCTTTTCTTTTTGGCAGTTATTAAAACTTTTTAAAACATCTTGATGATTTAGTAGTTTAATGTAGACTTGTCTTGGATTTGTGCAGGTCTACGCACTCGATGAGCCCATCCATTTACCATTTGTTTAGTCACATACCTCTCAACTGTCCCTGATTTTGACTCAAATTTTAGCTCTGTCCCTCTTAATCCCTACTAAAACTAGTGACCTTTGGAGGAAAGGTAGTGAATTACACTTAATGAATAATGACAATAATTAAGAGTTATAGACTTCTTTTACTTCAGAAAATGTGTATTAATTCAAATAATTTGATTCTGTCAATGTTTCAAGTTAACAGCAGTAATATTTTAAAAGTGTCCCTGATTGTCCCTGATTTTTTCTTGACTTGTCCCTGATTTTGTTGAAATTTGTTCCCGATTGGTTGAGAGGTCTGAGTCTGAATCACCAAATAATGAGCGTAGAATTTGTCTGATCATATTTAAAAGGATGGAGTTTGCAAATTGCTCGGCAATTTCACAGATGATGATATTATTTCTTCTTGATCTAGCTTCCTGATCTGCAATTTTTTTTACAGGTCCTGTATAAGTTTAGTGTGCTTTTCAGAATTTTTTTTGTGCCTTATCCATTTTATTTTCATTCTCAAAGATTCTTGTTTCTGTTTTTTTTTTTCCATTCTTGTTATTATTTGATCAAACAATTCACCAAATGATTGAAACTGTTTGGCTAGATCTTGTATGGCTTGTTGAATCAGCTGTAAAGCATCCTCAAGGTTTGCCGGTTGGTCTGTTTTCATTTTATTAGTTATTTTCAAAGATTCTTGTTGTTTAGTGGTTCTGGGCTTTTTGTTATCGTTTCCTTTTCTGGAGAGGTAAGCATTGAATATTTTACTTTTGTAGTTTGTGTTTCTATTCCCATATCTTCAATGGACATTTTAAACCTTTTCTGTTTAATCCTTGGGTTTTGGTTAATATGCCATCAGCACCTTGTGGCTGTGTCGTGATTTCAGAATATTATAATCCAGCTGAATCTATTTCTTTTGAGGATGCAGAGCTGGTAATCAATAATTATTTATATTTTAGAGGGCTCAGCAACATTCAAAGAAAGTTTTTCTTCTCAGAAAGTTCAGAGCTACGGAGTAGCAGTGTTCACAGGATAGCAGCCATCTTGTTCTTCCTAGCTGTAAATATTATTTTTCATCCATTTCCTTTCCTTTTCCCTTTTGTGCTTATCCCTTTAAATTTTATTTTTCTGTCTTTTACCATTTTACCAATATAATTATTTTTTTTTCTTTTTACTACCTCCCAATTTATGTCTTCTTCATGACTTCATGACAATGCCATAAACCAGAACCAAAATAACAATAAACTTTCCTCAGCCCTCTTTCTAGATTTCTCCAAGGCCTTTGACATGGTTAACCACCAACTTCTCATCCAAACACTGAAAACCATTTCCTTAGATAACTTTGCCCTACAATGGTTAAAACCTTATTTGAGTGGCAGACAACAGGCTGTCCTTTGGCAGGGCAAACTATCTAGCCTTCTACCTAACACTCTAGGAGTCCCCCAGGGCTCTATACTAGGACCCCTCCTATTTTCCATTTTTATTAATGACCTCCATACTGTTGTCCCAGGTGCAACCTGTATTCAATATGCAGATGACTCCACGTTAATTTGCTCAGCCACCAACCAGACAAACTTACTCACCTTAACCCAGAACACTTTCAAAACAGTTAAAAATTGGCTCTCGGAACAATGTTTTATCTTAAACACTAACAAAACAAAGCTTCTACTCTTCTCCCCTACACACAAATCAGCTGCGCTATCCTTTTCCTTTAAATCCAATAAAGGTACTATTATTTCCCCTGAGGCCTACACAAAACGTTTAGGTGTATTTGTAGACAACAACCTCAAATTTGATCTGCATGTTAAGCAAACTATTAAATCCATTAATAAAAAAACTTGGCTCATTATACAAGATTAAACCTTCTCTCTACCCTTCTTTATGCCTCCCCATTATTCACTAAACTGAATAAAGCTGAACTTAATAAGCTGTCTAGCTGCTATAACCACATTGCTAGATTTGCCACTGGAATGCCCTACAGAACACACCAGTGTCTAAACCTAAATCATCTTGGTTGGCTTGAACTGCATAACCTACTTCAGTACAACCAACCTATAGTGGCACACAAAGTTCTAAACCATCCCAAAAATACTCTTTCAGTCAAAAACATCATCAACCCCTATAGTAATCCTAGGCCACTTCGTTCATCTAATAAACTACTGGTCCAAATATCTACAACCAAAAACTCAGCTGGAAACTTTCTATTTGCCAACTCGGTTGGTAAAATTTGGAACTCACTTCCTGCTAACCTTACTCTAGAATCCTCCCTGACCCAATTTAAAAAGAGTCTTAAACAATATCTAACAACACAATGGTCATGTCCTTGTTCCAATCCTGACTAACTTCTTCTCTATCAGTGTGTGCTAACTTTTCTTTCTTGCAATCTTAGTTGTGTTCTAACTTGTAAGTCAATTACTTCAAATTATTATTCACAATTGTATGTATAATCTTGCTGTCAGAACCTGATATTATTAACTGTGCATTATATGTATATTGGAACTGGGGGGGGTTTGTATGTATGTTTGGAGCTTTTCTCCTTGGGCCTCCGCTGAAAGTGGACATGTATCCAGTCGGACTATCCCAGTTAACAAATGTAAAATAAAAAAAAAATAAAACTTATTTTAGAACCCTCTTCTATGTCCTCTTTACTATTTTTTCTCATCTAATTTTTCTCCTATTTCTAAAATATCTTCTGTTTGCTCATTTTCTTCTCTTTCTTTTCCCTTTTCTTTGCTCTAATTTTAATTTTTGCAATCCATCCACAAATGTTCAATTTTGTTACATTTATAGTATTTCAATTCACATTTTTTGCATCATGCCCATTTCCCCACAAATATAACATTTTCTGTTGCTACAGTTCTTATCAAATGTCCTTCTTTTCCACAAATTTTTTTTGGGTTGTCCCCAGTATTTTATAACATCCCTATCCACATCCACATTTATCATGCTTGGCATATATATGATTTTTTTCTCACTCTATTTTAACACAATCCCAGCCACCAGTCCATATACCCATTTTATAATAAACGTTTGCAATGTCTAGTACTTCTTTTCATAAAGCTTTCAAATGTCCTTTCAAAGTCTCTCTCTACCTCTGTTCAAAATTATACATAAATCTTCCTTTTTGTTTTCCTGTTAAATGCTTTTATCACATAAAGATTCCATGGGTTGCATTCTTTCATTGTTTCATATGAAAATCTTCCATTAAAAATCAGTCTCAAATATAATGTCTCAAAATGTCTCATTAATAAGATTAAACATTCCTACCTCATGTGCTTTAACACTCAAATTAACTATTAAATTGTCCCACACTTCATACCTGCCCATTTCTTTGTCTTCTTTACTTTGAATTCTTACCATGTACTTCCATTTTTCATTTTCTTCTCCCTTCTTTTCAATATTCCACTTTTGCCTTCTTTTACTTTCTCTGCATATGTTTTCTTTTTCATCTCACCACTATTCTTCTGGATTGTCTCTGCATCCTCCTTTTGCATTTTCTCCATAATGTTCCACCCAAGAAACATCTCCTTCATTTTCTGACTCACTCTGCACAACCATTTATTTAAGTAAATCATCCTACAACCCTTCCAACTAGAGGGTTATAATTATGCATCCATCATTTGCTGACTCATCTCCATCAAACAGGTTTCTTTGAAACATTTCCTCAGAATCCTGCACACATTCTCAGGTCTTGATATTTGGTTTCTCCTTCATTTCTTTCACTACTCCATCATCCCCATCTCTCTCCATCTGTCTCCCTGTTTCTCTGTACACCTGGAATGAAACAGGAAATGCTAATCCAAAATGGGTCTCACTCACAACAATGACAATTAGGGGAAGTTCCCCAATGCCCTAGCCAAATTTCTCATAGTATAATTAATACCACCTCAGTTCTTCCCTGTCTAGTGAGACCAACCCGTTCAACAAAGGATAAATAAGCAAATCTAGTTCCATACAGCTTCCAAATCCTTCTGACGTTCACAGAATAGATGACCTTATGTTAGACCTGGTGAGGACAATGTTATCCTCATACATTATACAGTTAATCTGAGACAGATCATAGGGCAAATCATTAATATACACCAAGAATAACAGAAGGCCGAGAATTAATCTTCTGGCACCCCAACCCCCTCATGAGTTGTAAGATGCAGTCACTCAAAAAGTTCTGTTTTCAAGATAGTTTTCAAACCATTGTACCACTTCCTTGGATTAACCTAAGTGTGACAGTGTATGTAGCAGCATAACATGGTCCACAGTTTCAAAAACCAAAGATGACTCCTGTAACTTTGCCTCACTCAGAGTTTGTAAAAAAGGATGGAAACCATGTTGTTTATCTATGAGGATGACTCATTTTATAGGTAGTCAAGAATTATTTATTTATTTATTTGTCTTTGTTTACTGGGAAATTCTGTCTGGGTGATACCCATCTTCAGCAGGAGTCCAGGGAGAAAAGCTCCAGTTGCTTACATCGCTAAGTTCCAGTTAACCACAGAGTAGTTACAATTTGATCATATGCTCTTCATTATTTTAGCTATCAAAAAGATCTTGGCAATAGGGTAAAAGTCAAGACTGGGGGAGGAATAATAAGATTGTGTTTAAAGTTATAAGGGAGGATTTTTGGTGTAAGGGCAGATTGAAAATGTGTGCTGTAGACTTACTGAAAATATGGCTAGCTCATTTTAGAATACTGGGCTGTAAATAATGAAACTCAGGGTTGCAGTTCGTGTTGGGGGGGAGCTGCTGATATTCTGACATAATTATGAAATACACACCAACTGCAGATAATTCTCACTATTAAAATATTCACTCAAATGAAGACAAAACAGTTGAAAAAGCATTCAAATACTTGATTTATTTACAGAATACAAGATAAAGCTTTTGGATAACACCCTTCATCAGTATACTCAATCCATTTTAAACACACTTTAAATACTCAAGTTCAGTAAAACACATGACACAGCCATCCAATAAAAAATTGCTTTCAATTAAATATAAAATGCAGCATCAGTTATTCAACTACAATGTTACAATGCATAGTACACATTTAAAAATATAACACACATAAAAATATAACTTTCATAGGAACAAACTGACATTTCTACATATACTGAACCTGAGTATTTAAAGTGTGTTTAAAATGGATTGAGTATACTGATGAAGGTTGTTACCCAAAAGCTTTATCTTGTATTCTGTGAATAAATCAAGTATTTGAGTGCTTTTTCAACTGTTTTGTCTTCATCTGATATTCTGACATAAATCATACTGATGCTAAGAGTGTTACACCTACCTGCTTTTGGTAAAACCTTGGAAGTGATGAGTTATTTTATTGCCTTTCAAAATTGCTTTGATTGAGCAAGATAAGTGATTTGTACTTGTCTGGCATAGTCAGTTTTTTTAAATATTAATACATGCTGAATTTAATTTTAAACTCATGCAAATGCACACACACACACACACACACACACACACACACACACACACACACACACACACACACACACATGCACACATGCACAAATATACAGTTTCTAGTTCTTTAACACAGAAGGTATATTTTTCCTGACTTTTCTAATATATAGTTTGTCTTTGTTTTATTATGAAGGAAGTCTGAGTCAAATATAATTTTCCAAAAAATGTCAAAATTCTATTGAAATGTGAGTGGAGTTTGTCTTATTACATCACTTAGAAAGAACAAGCTAGAATTATCTACACTTTTAATGAGCTATCAGAGTGTTATCACAAATCGCTGACAGATATTGTGAATAACAGTGTCCTGCGGAGTTGATGAATAATGTACACACTACATGTTGTACATCCTACAGCGAGCTAGAGAACCATAGAGAACATATTCGCTTGATCACTAGGTGCAGGAGACTAGTTAAAGACACAGGCCACAGTGTAAAGTGCTCTGAACAAAGCCAAAAATACTACACTAACAAATGTTTCTGTGTTCAGTTCAATATGCAAACATTCAGACACCAAAAGTACAGTAGTATCAACAAAATGGCTAACTTTGAAACTGTGCTGCCATCCTCTGATGAGTACATTTTTACTGATAAGTACCAAACATTTTCTGTGTACCGTTCTGTCATGAAGTTTTGCAGGTTAGCTGTAAACAGTGACTGTGATAGACGGGCACCAGTAAGAGTGAAAGGGAAGGTCTACAAGAGGGTAGTGAGACCAGCTATGTTGCATGGGCTGGAGACGGTGGCATTGACAAAAATGCAGGAGTCAGAGCTGGAAGTGGCAGAGTTAAAGATTTGAACTTGGTGTGACAAGGATGGACAGGATTAGGAATCAGTATATTAGAGGGTCAGCTCAGGTTGGACTGTTTGGAGACAAAGTCAGAGAGGTGAGATTGCACTGGTTTGGACATGTACTGAGGAGGGATGCTGGGTATATTGGGAAAAGGATGCTAAGGACAGAGCTGCCAGGTAAGAGGAAAAGAGGAAGGCCTAAGATAAGGTTTATGGATGTGGTGAGAGAGGACATGCAGGTGGTTGGTGTGACAGAGCAAGATGCAGAGGACAGGAAGAAATGGAAACAGATGATCTGCTGTGGCAACCCCTAATGGGAACAGCCAAAAGAGAAGAAGAAGCTGTAAATAGTGACTCATCTGTAAATGGACAAAAACATAGTGTCTTACTAATGCTTCTAATTAGAAAGGTCATGACTAAGGCTGATGGAATAACATTTATACATACCTCTCAACTGTACAGATTTTTGCAGAATGCCCAGATTTTTTGGCTCACACTTTTGATATGTTCCTCATACAATCTGTGTTTTTCTGACAAATTACTGGAATGATCTGAGGACTGAAGTTACTAAATAATGACACACATTTGAGTTTCAGACTTCAAATCCTTCAGAAAAATGTATGTTAAAACAAATGATGTTACTGTAGCAATTTTCTAAGCTTATAAGAGTAATGTTTAAAATATGTCCGTATTTTTGGACCTTTGTCCCACCATTTTGTCAGTCTTTATCCAGATTTCTTGCACTGAGAGGTTGAGAGGTCAACCACTGAATTTGTAAAAACAGATCTATGCCACTAATTGCAGGTGATACATGAAATCTGATTTTAAATGACATTTTCAGATGGTATCAGCTAACCAATTATACTTTGAAATTATTAAGCAATCCATCTCTGTGAAGATATATATTAAAATATATATTCAGTTATTGTTAAACAATTTATACAAAGAAATTGTGTTTGAAGTGGCATTTACTTAGATGTGCAATTAGCTCTGCATGTTATTAAGGTACAAACTGGGTATACCTTTTGCACATGGAGACAAACCTTTGAACACCACTCCTGAATAGTACTGTTAAGGTATTGCCTTCTTTTCGGTTGTGAACCAGCAACTTTTGCTTGATCTGATCTAAGATTTGCTCTTAATTTGCATAACCAGAACATATCTTGAAATGCTGGAGTATATGGCATGAAATTAGTTTTCTATGCTGCAGCTCTCAGAAGCATAACTTCTTTGATTTTAAGGATCATCCATGGTAAAGTTCATTGTTTGACTTTGAACTCCAAGAGTTTCCACAGTATTAATTATTCTCTATCAGGTATTGTTGAAACTGGTCTGGACATCATCAAATGTGTAAGGAGAGAAACAACAGAGGTTTAATCTGTGCTGCAATTTCTATGTTTATAAGTATTCAGTTGATATGCTCTTATACTTCAATTTCTTATGTCCTTTTACACTTTTAAATACCTCTCAACTGTACAGATATTTGCTGAATGTCCAGATTTTTGCCTCAAATTGTTGGTCGGTTTCTCATAAATTGTGGTTTTCTGGCAAATCATTGAAGGTTGAAGTCAGAAAATAATGACAGACATTTGAGGTTCAGATTTCATACCCTTCAGAAAATTAATGCTAATGCAAAATGTGTTATTCTATCAACTTTCTAAGTTTGTAATAGCAATATTTAAAAAGTGTCCCTATTTCCGGGCCTTTCCCCCCTCCCTCCATTATTTATCGCTTTGTCAAGATTTCTTACTCTAAGAGTTTGAGAGGTTTGCTTTTGAAACATGTCCATTGCCCCATACTACAGTGGTTGGCAATGGCACATGGTTACTTATGATTGTTACAAGGGTACCTGTAGCCTTTATAGTATTTGGCAGTGGGTAGAGAGGATCTAGTCAAATGCAATTCACTTTAAAGAAAAACTATCCAATTTTACAGAGATTCTTATAAGTTTAGCAATGTTGCACTGGATTATAGTGTGGCAAACATAAAGGTCAGTATGAGTCTCCGAGTGTACATTGATGGTAGAACTAACAATATTTCAGAATTTCTATTTTCAGACATCTACCTGAGGTTATATTCTACTATGGTAGGGGAAGTGAGAAACAAGAGTAATATAGGTGTTTATCATTGTCAGTGGATTCTGACCACAGCAGAAGACAAGTGAACAGGCATAAGTGACATATTTAGATTGCCCTTTGCTAACAGGATGACTGAAGCTTAGAAAACAGTTTTTGTAATGCCATTTCACAAGAGTGGTCCAACCACAGACCACGGTAACTATAGACCAATCAGTTTCACTAGCCTCATATGTAGCTATGGAGCACATTATCTTCGACTTCAGAAGTCTGCACATTCAAAATCTCTAAACTCTGGGCCCTCGTCAATTTGCCTTTATCAAAGGAAGAAGGTCCTTTCTGTGTAACCTCATTACTTTCTATGAAAAAATTACTGAAGCAATGGATAGTGGTTACGCAGTGCATGCAGCATATCTAGACCTGGCCAAGGCTGTTGACACTATTCCCCATGCAGACAATGTTGAAAAACCTGTAAATCTAAATATAAATCCTTATATTATGCAATGGATAGCTAACTGGTTTTCTGACAGAACAGTTGTGGTTAGAGTAGCAGGTGTCACTTCTAAAAGCAATCAGTGACCAGTGGTGCACCAGAGGGCCCAGTTTTGGGCCCTCTCCTATTTGGCAATTTATTTCTCATATCTTCAGGCCAGTGTTTCTATCCTATGGTTAATTAAGTTTGCAGATGCCTGTAAAGTGAGTGTTTTTATTTGATCTTCAACTGACTCAAAATTGCCCTAACATGGCTTAGACTATGTTAACAAGTGGGGCAGGGACAAGGGTCTCCAATGAAATGTAAAACATGTAGCATAATTCATCTTGGCAAGTAAAACAGTTTCACTTATTGTATAGGAGATGTGCCACTCCAATCAGACACTGTTGTAAGGGATGTAAGTACTCTTGTTGATAATTCCTTTTCATTTTGCCATTATGTCTACACAGTAGTTCAGAAAGCCTTTTATCTAGCACATCTAATTTCCAAAGAAATCTCCACTAGATCCAAAGAAGTTTTAATTCCCCTTTACTCATATCTTATCAGAGGCATTATTAAATATATCGTACTTTTTGGCATGTATTTATCTGAACACATCACACAGTTTGAGAGCTCAGAGAGCTATAGTCATAACTAAAAATGATCAGTGGCCTCAAAAGTCTTTGTTATCAGGAGAGAGAGTAGCAGACTTTTCTGTGTACTCAGTCTCTTACAGACTCCTTCATGGAGATCTATGTCTAGCCTTTTGTACCATGAAAGACCCAACCCTATTTGATCTCATACTCCTTCACAGAATTAATGGTTTATCAAATATTCAATTAATGGAACTAAACCTTCATCAGCAGATAAATAAGACATGTTGGAGTCATGCATTCATATCCCAGTGTATCCCTTACCTCTGGAACAAACCTCCACTACATCTGCACTGAGTATGAGCTATCACAGTGTTTGCACACATCACTGACAGATTGGTACTTTGTATTAGCTACTACAGTGTTTACAAACATCACTGACAGATCTGCACTTTGTATGAGCTATCACGGTGTTTGCACACATCACTGATAGATCTGCACTCTGTATGAGCTATCGCAGTGTTTGCACATCACTGACAGATCTGCACTTTGTATAAGCTACCACAGTGTTTACAAACATCACTGACAGAGCTGCACTTTATTTATTATTATTATTATTATTATTATTATTTTACATTTGATTACCAGGAAAGTCTAACTGGACATACGTCCTTTTGCAGCAGACACCCAGGGAGAAAAGCTCCACATGCTATACAATATAGAACAAATTACAGAACAATTATAAAAACACAGGATAGCTACAGTTGGAAAGCATCAGCAAAGTACACTCTGGTAAAAAATACGATTGCATAATCACAGCAAAGCTCCACATAATTACAATATAGAACAAGTAGAGGACAGTTTTAAAATACAGTGTAGATACATTTGAAAACCATCAGCAAAGTATGGATTGGTAAAAATACATTTGGATGGTCAAAGCAAAGTTCCAGTTGGCAAAGGAATTACAAGTCAGTTGTAGAAAGCACAGGGTGGATACATTTGGAAACATCAGTAAATTACAACTTGGCAAAGTGTATCTGGAAGATTTCAGCAAGATATTGTCTGGAAGAAAGGGTTGCTGACAGACTAGTACAGTCAAGGAGGTTACAAGTTTTATAGTTATTTTGAGATAGATCAATAAAAGTACAGTTGGTTAGCTCATGTAAAGCCTTTAATCTTTAATATCCTTATCCAGGAGCAGAGCAGTGACACAGACATTTATTAGCTAGGTGAGATTTTAGTGTTTTCTTAAATTGGTGTAGGGTTGGGGTGGATATTATATCCTGTGGTAATTCATTCCAGTATTTGCCTATGTAATTTGAGAATAGGCATTCAACAGCTTGGTTTATGGGTTTGTTGGTCCTAATAATGGGTTTGTTGGTATATATTAGGGTTCTAGTGGTGGAGTAAGGAGGTACTAGTTGGCTCAGGGAAGGAGTTTTATCAGGATTGTACAATAGTTTGTGGACTATAGTTAGTTGGTTAAAGACAAGGAGTTGAGGGAGTTCCAGGCAGTTAAGTTTTTTAAGTGCTGTGCAGTGGTGTTGATCGAGATGCCGAGTTTATAGCGTATCTGGCAATTTTATTGTAATAGGTTTTTAATTTTACCTGTTCTGATTTTCTTAGGTTTACCAGAATAAGGGATGCATCGAGCAATGTAGAGATTAGATGTGTCTGGGCAATAGTGGCTTTAGTATTATCTGTGAAGAAGTGTTTTTATATATATATATATATATATATATATATATATATATATATATATACATTATTTATATTATTTATATATACTTTGTATGAGCTATCACAGTGTTTGCACACATCACTGACAGATCTGCACTTTGTATGAGCTATCACAGCGTTTGCACACATCACCGACAGATCTGCACTTTGTATGAGATACCACAGTGTTTACAAACATCACTGACAGATCTGCAGTGTGTATGAGCTATCACAGTGTTTGCACATATCACTGACAGATTTGCACTCTATATGAGCTATCGCAATGTTTGCACACATCACTGACAGATCTGCACTTTGTATGAGCTATCACTGTTTATAAACATCACTGACAGATATGGAAAACAGCAGTGAGCCATGGGCCACTCCTATGGAACCTTCATTCTATACAACACAAGGAAGCAAAAGATGACAGCCTTCACAAGCTGTGGTGATACAATATAACAGGGATGTTTTCTCCCTTCAGCAAGCAATAACCAGTCTTTGGAACACTGTTTTTGACACCCTTGGGTTGTTGGACCAGGTTGGGCAAAAACCCAGGTTTATGTATAAAAACTGTAAAAACTTTAAACTTTTGTTGAAAAATAACAAATAAGTGTTTAACATAGTCACCAAAAATGTGGAGATGATGCAAGCAATGCAGGCTCATCTTACAAAGCTCACAATTTTTGGTCACAGAATACACAAAGCTGATTACAGTTAACGGGAACTATAATTCCGAAAAGAAGGGGGTTGTTTATATTGCCTTCTGCCTGTCCTGCCCTGTATTTTATGTAAGCAAAACAATTGGCCCTCTCAAAACCAAAATCTATCAAGTCTTACATGCTATAAAAAGCACAAACTACTAATGCCCTTTTTTAAGCATTCTAGAGCATGCAAAGATTTTAGGAAATTTGTTTTTACAATTTTGGAAAAAGTACCAGTGCCTATTGGGGGAGGAGACTGGGAACTTCGATTAGAACAATGGGAGGTCTTTTGGCAGCTATTAATTAATGCAACAGTTGTCCCAGGTACTAATGATTTTGTTAGCATTAACCCCATTCTAAAAGGTGAGGCTGCTATTACTTGTTTTTCTATTTTGGATGCAGTATAATACTTGTTTAATTTATTTGCTATTTTTACTCGAGAACTTTTTAATAACGATTTTTATTAAATCTGGTATGGTTTTTTACAATTTCTTATTGAAAGGCTGCCATTTGAAAGTACTTTTAGCTATTTGTATTTAAGCATGATTTTTGTTTTTTTTTTTGTTTTTGTTATTTATTTATTTGTTTTTTTTTTTTTTTGTGGTATGTCTCTTTAAGAATTCTCCTTTAGAACTCAGTTTGACACCATTAAGGCTTTTTAAATGGGGTAAACCAGCTTTACAACTGTTTCTGAAGAAGTTCTGCATGTTTTAGAATGAAAGCACCTAAACTTAATTAAAATATGGCTTTGTGGCATTCTGTGCAGTGCTTTTTGTTATGTACAATTTAAGTGTTAATACCCAGTGTGGTGTCATGTAAAACTTTAATGTTAATGCCAATTGTTGTGCCATGTACAACTTAATTGTTAATACCCAGTGTGATTCCATGTACAACTTGAGCGTTAATACCCAGTGTGCTGTTATATACAAATTAAGTGTTAATACTCAGTGTTGTGCCATGTAAAACTTAAATATAACACCCAGTGTGGTGCCATGTACAAGTTAAGTGTTAATACCCAATGTGTTGCCCTGTACAATTTAAGTATAATCCCTAAAGTTGTGCTATGCACAATTTAAGTGTAATACCTAGTGTGGTACAATGTGCAACTTAAGTGTTAATACCCAGTGTGATGTATTGTACAACTTAAGTGTAACACCCAATGAGGTGCCATGTACAACTTAAGGGTTAACAGCCAAGAGTTAATACCCAGTGCTGTACAACCAAAGTGTTAATACCCAGTGTGGTGCCAAGTACAACTTAAGTGTTAACACCAGTTGTGGTATCATATACAACTGAAGTGTTTACACCTAGTGTGGTATCATGTACAACTTAAATGTTAACACCCCCCAGTGAGATGTCATGTGCAATTTAAGTGTTAATACCCAGTGTGGTGCCAAGTACAATTTAAGTGTAATACCCATTTTGGTGCCATGTACAACTTAAGTGTAACACCCAGTGTGGTGCTATGTACAACTTGTGTTAACAGCCAGTATGGTGCCATGTACAATTTAAAAGTTAATACCCAGTGTGCTGTCATGTATAGCTTCAGTGTTAATACCAACCGTGGTGCCATGTACATCTTAATTAATACCCAGTGTGGTACCATGTACAACTTAAGTGTAACACCCAATGTTGTGCCATGGTTATGCTGCTAAATGCTAGGAGTCTTAGCATGAAACTGCACTCACTGGAAGCAGTCCTCACCTTGGAAGATGCAGACATTTGTGCAGTCACCAAGACCTTGTTCAAGGCTGTGAAGAGCACCCCAGCCATACTGGTTTACACCTCCTTCCACATGTTCAGACCACAAACTGAAGGCATAAAAGCTAAAGGAGACAGTGTATCAATATTCATTAAAAATAAATACACCTCCAGATTGGTTAAACAGTATGATTCCCTTGAGATACTTCAGGTGCAATTAACTGTTGGTAGGACACCTATTCAAGTCATTGTCGGCTACAGGATCCCCTCCATTAATCAGGACATCCATTCTGCCTGTTTGGATCTACTTGAGTCTATCAAGATACATCCAAACACCATTGTTTTATTTGACATCAACTACCTATCCGTTGACTGGGTAAATTACTCATGCTCAAACTCACTTGCCCAAAGGTTCATCAACTTTGTTAACTCCAATGCCCTGGATCAGCTGGTTTATACCCCCATACAAGGGCGCCAACATCCTGGATCTCATGCTTACCAATATGGGGGACTGCTGCAGTACCCCCACTGTGAGGTCTTCCCTGGTGAGATCTGACTACAAATCAGTCTTATTCAAAGTAAATATCATACCTGCCCCCCCCCCCCCCGGCAACAGCAAATAGACTAAAAAAACTCTCCAAAGCAGACTATAACCTCTTATGGGATGGTATAGATAGGTTCACCACACCTCCTCCCTCAGATGAAACTGCCAACTATGCCAGGCTCTACACCAATGCTTTATACAAACACCTGTATAACTGCATTGACTCGGCTGTACCTGATAGGACCAAAACAAGCTCTTCAAGGAAGAGCAAACCTGCCTGGTGGACAACTGCCATTAACAGTCTTTACAATAAGATGAAAAAATTGCTGTCTAAGAGTAAGAGGAAGGGGGCCCTAAACTGGAAATACTCCCTCCTCAGCTTAAACAAACAAATAAGACTTCTTGTGAAGTCCTCCAAAGCAAATTATGAATCCAAATTAGCTTCCTCAACTAAAGACAATCATAAGGCATTCTTTAATTACATCCATAACCTAAAAGGAAAGGCCCAGATTTGCACCAAACTGGTAGCTAATGATACCACATATACTGTGCCTGTGGACATAGCTAACTTGTTAGCTGACAGGTTCTGTGAAAACTTTACCCCCCTGTCCCCACCACATGTATCGCATGACATCCCTACCACCTGTCCCCTACCTTGTATCTCTAAAGTGTAGGTCGTAAATGCCCTCTCTAAGACCAAAAACACAGCATCTATGGGACCTGATAACATCCCTGGCTGCATCCTACATGGACTTCAAGAAGAATTAGCAACACCACTGGGTACTCTTTTCAATCATAGTCTAAGCACCAGCTTCATCCCAGCTGAATGGAAAACAGTCACCGTTATCCCCTTGCACAATGGTGGTGCTTCAATTGACCACAGGAACTATAGACGTATTAATCTAACTAACCTTATCTGCAAGGCCATGGAGTGAATCATCATGGACCTTATCAACAAAGACAATGGTAACCTCCAAACACTTGACCCTACTCAGTTTGGATTTGTCAAAGGGAGATCATGCCTGTTAAGCCTGGTGGACTTCTTCAAGACAGTCACCAAGGCCCTGGATGAAGGGAAATCTGTGCATAAGCCTACCTAAACTTAGCCAAGGCTTTTGGCACTATACCTAACTCAGCCATCATTGACAAACATACCCAGCTATGTATCAACCTTATATTGTTAGGTGGGTCACAAACTGCCTCACTGATAGAACTCATACAGTCAAAATAGGGGAATCCACCTCCATCAGCAGACCCATAATTAGTAGTGCTCCACAGGGATCAGTCCTGGAATCTCTGCTGTTTGGAATCTATTTCTCTGAAGTACAAGCAAAATCTAAAGGTCTGTGGTTCACAAAGTTTGCTGATGACTGCAAATTGTGATTGGTCATAGAATCTCCATATGATGTCAACATCCTACAAGAGAGTCTCACGCAAACAAATGATTGCTACCAAAGTCACAGCCTTAAACTCAATGCAAAAAATACATTATCATCCCTTTCAGTAAGGATGATGTTCCTGCAAACTACCACATCAATAGCAACACCCTAAGTACGCTCTCATTGGTGAGAGACCTACACACAGGTTGACAGCAACCTTACCTTTGATCACCATGTCTTCATAGTGATAAGAAGGGCATTCTATATTGCTCATCTCATAAGCAAGGGGATTGCCTCCAGAAAAAAAAGAAGTTATAACCTCCCTGTACTCTTCCATCATCAGGCCAATGACTGAGTACAATGCCCCTTTGGTATGTACCTTTCCAAACACCTGCAGCAATTGGAGAGACCACAAAGGTTCCTCATAAGGAAAATTCAAGGTCTTCAGCATCTGTCCTATGTGGATCATTGGAAATCACTGTCACTTTATTCAGTTTCATACAGACTACTCTGAGGTGATCTGTGCCTTGCGTATAGAGCAATTTCTGACTCTGCTTTATTGGAAATGCTACATATCCGGAAGTCAAATGGCACATGGGTTACTTGTTCTAAAAACCTTAACCTGGCATGTGACATTAATAGAATCTGATGGAGGGACAGATTTGTCTCCTAGAGGTTACCACCCCTTTGGAACAGACTCCCACTTCATGTCAAACAGAGCACCTCATTGGCCCCCTTCAAATGCAGCCTGGACGATTGGATGGTTGACTGTAAATTCATCCCAGAGGTTCCACCTGTGTCTCTCTTGGACAGGGGCAATAGGTGCTGATCGTGGAAACAAGGGTAACTTGTCTAGGCTTGCAAGGGCCCTAGGGCCATTAACCTAGTAATTTTCTATGATCCTATAATCCTATAATCCTATGTACAGCTGAAGTGTAATACCTAGAATGGTGCAATGTCAAGCTTAAGTGTAACACCCAGTATGATGTCATGTACAACTTAAGTGTTAATACCCATTGCTGTACTATATACAACTTAACTGTTAATACACAATATTGTGCCATGTACAACTTAAGTATAATACTCAATGTGGTTCCATGAACAACTTAAGTGTAATACCCAGTGTGTCTTAGCCAACAGCAGTAACACAGGCA
This sequence comes from Protopterus annectens, assembly GCF_019279795.1. Taxonomy (NCBI): domain Eukaryota; kingdom Metazoa; phylum Chordata; order Ceratodontiformes; family Protopteridae; genus Protopterus; species Protopterus annectens. The sequence goes on along the minus strand of NC_056729.1, from coordinate 1,413,931,989 downwards.
CATTAGTCCAGCAACAGGCTCTTGTAAAGCGACTGTTACTTTAATGTTTTTTTTTTTTAGCAAACCTATATAAGCATAGCAATAGCTTGAAGTATATGATTTAAATTCTGTTAGATATCTCCACTCAGAATAGATGCATGTTTCTTATAATAAATTATAATGTCTCATATTTCATTCCAAACATAAGCCTTAATATTCTTAATAGTTTATGGAAGCTTTCTTGCACATTTCATAAAAGGCAATAAGACTTAAATTCCATTTTGTGACTTTGTCTTCTGCCTTATGTTTTCACAACAGTCGAAACATCACATTTGATTTTATAATTCCTTATTGTTCTGCAATATTATTTCAGTTTAAAAGAAAAACATTAGTACACAATAGAATCTATCCACATTACTTCTTTGTTACAGCAGATCAATCCAGAAATCTATGGCTTTTGTACTATGCATAAAAAGGGTCAAAGGTTCTTTCAGAATACCAAACAGAATGCACGTGAGGAAAAAAAACTCAAAAATTTTAGTGGAGATACAGAGTAATGTATTCCATATGAAAAATTACAAGGCAATGTACAAATACAACATTTAGGCATAATAAAATTCAAGGGAATGTTAAAAAGTTACCAGGAAAATATATTATAAAAGAGAGAAGGACAGAAACAGCAGAAATTCTAGGGATGATGGTAATCATTACACAGCCTCAAACTGAGGACAAACAGAATGAAACTGATGGGGGAAGTAAACAGCATGGATTATAAAAACATGCATAAGTGAGCTCTGCCTGTAGCATAGATGGATAAAGCTCTGACCTAGGCTCAGGTAACCCAGATTTCCTTAGCAGCTTGGATGCTTGATGGTGCAGGCAGAGAAGACGGTCATGGCCATACTGTGGGTGGAGGGAGGTATGCATGGGAGTGTTGTGTTGTAGCAGATTGTTTATCAAGCCATAGTTTTGGCCAATGTGAGGAGCAATCACTGGGCTGGGAGGGGCAGGATAATGAAGGAGATGAGGCTGCCCTAGGTCTCAGGGCAGACACATCCTGAAAAGGTATACTTCATTACCCTCCTAGCATTCCAATAGGAGTTAAGGAAATGAAAAATCTAAGCATACAACATGAAAGACACTGCAGGCACTGCGACATTCCATCTCCAGAACTCCACTCAACTTTCATCTTCCTACCCTGCTGGGAGTCCCAGAACCAGGGGATAGTAGTAGGTATAACTCGCATTCCACCTTTCCTTTCCTCCCCTCCCTGCCAGTGGGGTGTAGTACCAGTGCTGGAGTTGGAAGCAAAGAAGCAGCACTGGCCTACTGATGGCTACCTCTCTAGCCTGGAACCTAGAAAAAGAAGCATGCATAGGTGAAATCACTGAAAAATAACAACAGCTTATAATAAAAATCATAATGTAATAGAAAAGTATTTAAACATTTAAAGAGATATGATAAGAGATAATTGAAATAATAAAAAGAGAGCAAGACAAACTAAGAAACAGAATGGACATCTTACAGTTCTAAAGAACTACTGAGAGAGGATTTAGGCAATATTCATAAATATTGTCCACAGCTGCAAGCACTGGTAAGTAGCAAAAGAACATATCCCAGCCTTATGCAGTTCACACACCTCCATTACACCAATGCATATCTGCATACACTGCTGCGTTCCTGGAAGAACCCAGGTATGGAATAGGTATGCAAATTAAGATTCTCACAAGTGTAAGTACAGCAAGTAGTTGCAGTAGGTGAAGTGTAGACTATCTGCAACCAAAACAGATGTGACAGCCTTAGTGTCCCATCATACCTTATCTGGTTTTCAGTACAATATAGTTGAGAGGCATCAAACTGCAATACCATCAGTAGCTACTGGCAGAGAGAGTTTTGAAATATATTGCTGCCCTGATACCTCCTGTGGACTACTACTCACAGCAGCATTTTTCTGCATGCTAACTGTCTTAGCTTCACATACACTGTTGTAACAGAGCTCCCTCCACCAGCAGGAGCTCATATGCACCAAATCACCTGACTGCAATGCTATGTGCATAGCTTCAGCACTGCATTCATGCCAAAACACTCACATACCTTTGTGAATCTTCCTTTGGCATGAATGCAGTGCAGGGAGCACTTACTTGTTCAGTGCCATCTTCCATGACAGTCAGTGTGTTCACTCATCCGCAGCTGTCAGTCATTATTTGGAATGGTATACTTCATGATACCCTTATACGCAAGTTCATTTATAACACTGTGGTGACAAGCGGTAATAAAGAATACAACACATAAGAGCCATTAGTGATGCCTGCATGCTACTACTTCTGGAAACATACAGAAGGCACAGAGTTTAAAGCAGTCAAATTTCCCGATTTTAAAAGCACTGAAATGCACCCAGAAAGTGAAAAAAGACTAGCACTAGCTTCCAAATAACATATGCTAGAATCAGAATGACGTGTGCCTGGTTTATAACCCCGCTTTAGTAAGAATGCAATACTGCTCTTTAATGTATGTGCATAGTCATACGTTTATTTGTATGTGTTGTATTCTTTCTTACCTTTGCAGTTCATGGATTTTATGTAAACACCACTAGTGACAGAGGAATTGCCAGCCTTGAGAAAGGCTTCCTGTAGAGCAGTACTTCACAGGACATCCAGAAAGAGTTGTAATCACATTCCCATTGTTTGCACAGCAAATGCTGGCAGCTTTCTATACAGGAGTAACAGAGGTTTAAACATCATGCAGAGGAAAATATACAGAAATATGCATCTGTAGTCTTAAAAAGAGTGAGAAAATTAATATTTCACAAGAGATTAAATTACGTTACATAGCAGTACATACACATACTGAATTTCAAATAATTCCAAGCATATAAAATCAAGTCCAATACTGACATCCTCTGAATGAAGCATTATAATCCCCTTCCACATACATTGTGAATAGTAAAAACAGAAAATAGACTCCTTAGTACAGTAAAATAGACACTGGTCATGGCAACTCAGACACAGATGTAAAAACAAGCTATGAAACGGCATGTCCTAACATTGTTGTGAATCACTTTTATGACTCACTTAATATCCAGTCTGCAGACAAGAGTTTGTTCATATGGCCTGTTTTGTGGGCTGCACACAATGATTAGGTGTCAGGAAAACTGTGATTTGTATAGAAAAGGAATTTTGTAAAGACAGATAAAAATGGTAGAAGGAAAAAAACTAAGTCTAATAAGCAGGAAGGATATCTTAATAAAGGATACAGTGCCAATCAAGTGACACTAATGTACAGGATACTCACAAATAAGAAAAGTTACACAGTTATAACATGTGTAAACAAATTTTGAAAAAAAAAAAAGTACTCTGTCTACCTAAAGTGATAAAATTTACAAAGTTTTAGTGTTTTTTTAAAAGTTTTGTTACATAACACAGAAGAGTAAGATATGGTCTTCAATCATAATCAGTTTATTATGTGTTCAAGAAATGTAAATAATAAATTGACTTAAATAGCAAAGCTTGAGAGGTGAGTTTCTTGATAACTATTTGATAATAAGTGGTACTTCCTCGTAATGTGGGTCAGGGGGAACATTAGACACCTGGGATACTCTATATACTAAAGCACTTAATTAAAAAAACAACAGCATTCAGCAGAGAACCAGATGTGTTGTTCACATAGTGACTGTTATTGTTGCAGTGTACTACTTACTGGTGGTAGTACATAAGAAGACCTCCAAGACAGCAGACTTATGTCACTAATTTACAGGTGTGTACCTTATTAGTTTGACAAGACCTTACCACAGTCAACATACAAAGGCTAGAAATCCATTTAGAGAACTACTTGTTGCAATAACATGTAAGCAATCCGTACTTTCCAAGTAGTAAGGACACAGGAACACAAAAGTCAAGCATAAAGTGAACAGGAGGAAAAAATAGACTGCAAACAGAACCATGTAGTACTCAAAAGGCTCATTTTCATTAAAATAAATTAGAAAGTTATAAGCAGCCCCAACTATTCTCACTTTCTTAATTACTTCACTTCTCAAACTTGCATCTAATGATTTTTTCATAGTTACTTCACTATTAACAAATCATACTATATTGCATTATCAGTCGCCTTCCCCCTTTTTAATATTTCTGTAGTTAAGCTGTCTCTTCTTTTCATTATTTTAATTGCTAGACATTGCAGGTAATATTACAGTATCTTTTCAATGTTATATCTCTCTTTGCTATACACAATTCTGTCCTCAGGATTCACAAAACTCCATGCAAGAATGAGACTATTTCTGCATGGAGTGGTTCGCGTCCATTTAGAATAGCAGTGTGCCTTGCATATGCATGAAGGTGCACTGCTGTTTATTCTAAATGGACATGAACCATGAATGAGCACAGGGGGTGTGTGTCAGCAGTGCCTGCACATGTAACATGCCCCCTTCACTCAGAAAGTGATGTACGGCACTTTGTGACACAAACGAGTGTCCATGTATATAATATTAGAGCCTGGCTCTAGTATTATATACTAAACCAGTGTTCGCAGACACTGAAATTTAAGTATCTAACATTTCAGTGTCTGCAGACACTGAAATAAAAAAAAACACACCTAGAAGGCAGCAGCCTTCAAGTGCACACCCCGAATGTATGCACTCTTGCCCTATATGCATGGAAGCAGTAGGGCAAGAGGAAAGCAATAAAAATACAAAAAAAAGTAGCAATAAAATACAAAACATGTATTTTTTTCCATTAAATAAATCCAAAATGTAACCTGTGCGCAGCTTGTTTGTGTGGCGTGCCGGTATGCTTAGTCTGGCTGAAATCATGAAAATGATAGACAAGTGTTATTGTGATAGAAAATGTCATCACGCTGCTGGATCATAGTGGTACTGCAATGGTTTAAAATGTAGAACATGCATGGTTCAAATCCCCCTCTGCCAATTTATTTAACAAACTTTTAAGGAATTTGAATGATAGATGTCAATCATATGGCTCACGTATAGCAGAGTAGGGTGGGAATATGTAAAATATAAATGCAAAAAATACTTTATAAATTTAACGTAAAGACAAAATAGATTTAAGTAATGCTTTGTTAGTGTAAGCATTGCTTACCGGCTTTCAGCTGTGCTTATCTGGTTTAAGCATTGCTATGCAGATTTCCACGTAACTAAGCATAGTTTAGCATATTAAAGCTGGCCAATCAAGAAAAAGTGTGGAAAAACTGCCCTATTTAAACCACACAGGAGGGAATACAGCCATAACCACTTGAGATTGCTCACAGCAGGACCAAAATGTCTGGTGTAGGTGAAGGTCTTCGCTTCCCAGTGCAACATTGGGGCATCCAGGCTGCTCCAGGGCCAGTACCAGGGCTCCCAGTACAAAGCGGAAGCCTGGGACCAGCTTGCACGTGATCTCACCAGTGCCACTGGCATACCCCGGACTGGTGAGCAGGTACGTTACCACCATAATAACCTGAAGTGGAGGAGGGGTGCACTGTTGGACCAGTGGATCCAAGAAGCCCGAGTGCAGGATGTCCCACATGTCTATAAGTACATAGTCTTATGTAGCTCTAAGTATGGAAAAAGTTCAACTTGTGACTGTGCAGGTGTGATTAACGTGTCATGTCTCCCCATACAGCTGCTGTGGAGAGGTCCCAGAATGTTAAGGCTCATGCCAAGCAACTGGCCCGGCTGCATTGGCATTATGGTGAGTACAGAATACCTCCTAATATTAGCAGTAAGAAATCAAAAATATAGTAGTAGTAGTACTGCCTGTATATATAATTGTGCTGTAAAAGTCAGGAATAAATGCCTGTGTCAGACTGCCAGTGTTACAATGGAGTATTTCCAGCTGCTGTGTAATACAGATGTCAGTAGCAACCAAGGTACAATATGCAGGAGAGGAATATTAGAATATGTATGAGTGTGTCTGAGTGAACCTGCCAAGAAAGTGCCATGTCAGGGCTACTGTAACACTTAGAAATGAAAAGCATTCCCCTGTGCAGATCATGCAGGAATAGTAAGTGTGGATTTCTGAGTTGTATACAGATATGTATGTCAAAACTAGTAAAGGTGATCCCAAACACTGGAGTGTGTCATCTCACGTGTACCTGAAAAATAGAAATGTGTATGTCCTGCAGAATGCATTAACTGAGGTGAACTGATTTAGTATTGCTTGTCTACATACTTTAGAATGGGCATGTCAAATAACTAAAAAAGCAACAGTACATATTTCCATCAGAATGTGTTTTACTTGTTTGTCTGCCAGCACTGTCCTGTGTTAACCTTTCAATTTCAGCTGTATGTAGCTGTGAATGTACTGAAAATGTATAAGGCTAACAGGTGCAGACTTAAAACCTACACTGTGTACTCAGGAATCTAAATTGTAGTATGTAGTTGTAAAACAGTCAAATGTGCAATCCAGCTAATGTGCACATGTTTCTCAAATAATGACACCAATGTCCATTGTGCATGCATAATTTGTACTGAAAATGAGAAACAAATAATGCAACATGTGATAATAAAAGTACTCTGCACAAAAATATGTACTAGATAGAAATGTCACAAACAGCACACAATACCTCCCCAGTAGCTCAGTCTGATAAGGACTAGACCTGTAGTTCAATTTTGCACACACACCACTGTTAGAATCCAGGGACTGCCACTAACATGTCAGTCTGGTTCTACAGTTGTAAACTGCAATTTGAAAAGAAAAAGTAATGTACTGCAACACATACATTTTCCACACAGGGCACACAAGTAAATAAATCTGACTAGAAATACTAGTATGATGTGTATAACTATGAAAGGTGTACAATTGTTGTGTTGATCAGCCCCACTCCTACAAACAGATACAATCTAGACATCCACACTCTGCAGTCTGGCCCAGAAAAGCCCCTCAAGTGTCACACTGTCACGTATAGTTTCCCCAATTACAAAAAAACCCGCACACAAAGAATGTCACAGTAGATGTATGTCAAAGGCACAACACACACTCCAGGGCCTGCAACTAACATGTGAATCTGAAATGTGTGTATAAACAGCAATGTAATGTGCACACAGTCTATCTGTTCAGGGCCCACAGGTAAAGAAATTGGTATAGAAACAGGTATGATGTGTATAACTAAAATAAGGATACAATTGCTCTGTTGATATCTACAGCTGTTGGTGTGCTGTCTCAGCCCCATGGCCCAGGTAGAGTGTAAGTGTGGTCAGAATGTAGAGTAGTGAATAGTAGTGTACTGACAAATATACTTGATAGCAGTTGTCAACTGAATCTGTTCCCTTCCCCCACCACTCAACTGATCCAACCATCACACTGAAACCAACATGGGTATGTTCCTAAACAAATCTCTACTGTTGGGACTGTTGTTCAGGTTGGTTTATCATTGTTTAAACTGTATGTATACTAATATTCCCTGTTGAATAATCATTGTTATTGCCTACCTGACATACCACTAACTGGCATGCTGTTGCAACTCTGAATGCCATTCCATATATGCATGGGTTCTGTTTGCTATGGCACTGTTATAATTGCACTGTTTTGGGTAAATGGGAATATCCATGCATGCTATTTTGACTAATGTTGTAATCTGTTGTGCATGACTAACCAATATTCATTGTTAATTTACACACCATAGCACATATGGGAAGGCAGATCCCAGTGGATCTGCCTCTCCACCCCACCTGGCCGAGGCACCAGGTCTCAGCACATCTGGGACCCAACACAGACCTCCCTCATCTGCTGGTCCTGCACCACCCTTGGGTTGAATGGCTGCAGGGGACGGGGCTCACCCCCCCCTACAATTAGCCACAGTGAGGATGTTGTCACCCGGGATGAGGTATGTGACATGGTGCACAGTGTCCTCAAGATGGAGCTGGATGACTGCCTGCAACAGGTGGAAGGCAGGCTGGTGCAGCTAGAGGGACAGGCAGCACCTCCAGCCCAGCCCCCAGCACAGCCACATTTGGGGCTGTGAAGGAGTAGTGGTGACTGCCCTCAGGTGGGGACATCAGTGCCACTACTACCATCTGGGGGGCTCATGAGCCTCGGATTCCCAACCATCATCCCCATCAAGGTGTTTACCCTCCATGTGTCATACACTTCCCCTGTCTGCTGTCTTGACTGTCTGCAAATGCAACCTCTCCTACCAAACCACCCTCACCACACTTACCTATATAATCCTTCCTTAACATCCCACTCTCACCTTAAAAAAAAAAAAGGGCATCTGTCCCAAAAAAAAATCACGTCCCATACAGAGCTCTGCATTTCACCCAGAAACATGTACCTATCACACAATTTAACCCTACCAATCATCCGTATTGTTTGATGCCCACACACCTCCCTGTAGGGTGTGAAGCTCCAAATTCTAAATTGCCCACATTGAAAGCAGCTGTTGCTGCTAAAGAAATGCAGAGCTATGGTCCTTTCCTACACCCATCCTGCACATCCCTACCTGTTTCTCCTCTTGTTTTTCCCCCTGTTTGCCCCAATTTCACCACTTTCCTATCTCCCTTTTTTCTTTTCTTTATTTGAAATTAGCGGGGGTTTAAGTGGCCGTAAGCGGGCATAAGTGAAGCTGAGCTCACTTAAGCGTTGCTTAGCTCCATGCAAACCCACGCAAACCCACTTACAGCTGCTTTAAAGTGCCTTAATCACAATGTCTCCAACAGCCCCTGTTCTGCCCAGGAACAGAATAGTCAGCCCTTGCAAGTCTCAAACTCAGTACCCTGCACATTATATTCAAAGTGATTTACCAAGAAGCCATTTAAGACATAAATAAATTTGATGTTTTCTCAAACATATCATGCAGCACAGTCATTCAACAGTAGGGAAAATGTATTTATATATGTAGATGTATATATATATATATATATATATATATATATATATATATATATACACACACACACACACACACACACACACACACACACACACACACACACACACACACATCTATATAAATGCATGTTTGTATATATATATATATATATATATATATATATATATATATATATATATATATATATATATAGATATATATATATATACATATATATATATATATATATATATGTGTGTGTGTGTGTGTGTGTGTGTGTGTGTGTGTGTGTGTGTATTGTGTTTGCACATTGGATCCACAGTCTGAACCTCTCACTGCAAAACATCTGACCAAAGGCACTGTTAATGGGTGTGAAGGGGCCCAAAATAAGTATATCTTGTAATTATTGACATCATCCCCTCCTCCACAGCTGAACAGATCTGCCTTGCAACACAATAACCAACACTTGCATGTCTCAAACCCAGGACCCTGCATAACATAGCACCAACAAGTTAACAGGAAGCCATCTCAGCTGTAAAATGTCAGAATGATATCACTAACATATCATGCAGAACAGTCTGCCTACCATAGGGAATGTACAGTGTGGAAGCAGTAAATATTACAATGATACATCTACACACACACACACACACACACACACACACACACACACACACACACACACACATATATATATATATATATATGTGTGTTTGTATATATACACATGCATACACATATAAGTATATTACTACTTATAGAGGGTGCACAGCATATCAAACAGCCAGTATTCCTACAGTTGCCACCTTTTAAAATGGCCAGTGTTTCATCATTTCATACAAAAGACAATTATTGCATGAAACATATACCCACAGACAATGCAAAGAACATGACACCACACACAAGTTTGCATACATAAAATGTTTATTTGTGTACTATTTCAGTTGTATATGCCATTTCTTATAGCAGTTAGGTGTTTGAAATACATAACTGAGTATTGTAACTCTCAAACAAAACATTTGATACAGTAATCTGAAAACATAACATATGTTGCTGTCCAGACTAAGTTCAAGTAGTACAACAGTAAAAAAAACTTGCCTTGAAGATAAGAACCATTCAACACTTTTTAATTGCAGATGTAGTTCAGCAGCAACCAATAACACTCTGTACTCAACCCCTAGGGGGAAAAGAATTAAGTTGTCACAGTGAAAATGTATCTGTTACATAACAATGCTTAACTAAAACATCACTATCACACTGACAAACAGAACTGTCTGTAAGACAGTAAGCTCTAGTCCACCACTGTTCCTGTGGTATAATGTATGAAAATGTACAGCCATATACCTTAATGTGTCTTACTACTTATATCCCTCACATGTTATAACAGCCTAGGTTAAAAACAATTCATATCCCTCCCTCAGAAAATGTCTTACAAGAGCATATAACAGTGTTTTACATACACTGACCTCTGGACTGTACAAGGTCGCACATGTTTTGTCCAGCTGCAGCCCTCATATATATATGGACCCTACCCCACAATTTGTGTGAGAGTCCACAACATCACTGGAATGATAGGAATGCCAGCACTAAATAATGATAAGGCACTACTTAACAACCTCTTACTGCATGACATCTGAACAAAGTCTGGTATATAGGTGGAGGACAGAAGCTGGAACACAGGGCCATATTTGCAATATTGCTGTTATACACTGTGAAAGTTGCTGGTGTTACAGGATTGCTTGCAACATACCCTTACACAGGAATATGAAGTCAGAAACACAAATCGATGTTGCCATGTACTGATAGCACTCAATAGAGAGAATGCCACTGATATGTCAGAGACAGGACCTGTGTGGTGAACAGACAAAACATAACAACCAATACTCTGGCCATCATGTGGATAGGCCCACAGTTGAGAGCTATGCAGACAGACTGCATTCCATGAAAAACTAGCATGTACACACAAACCCTGTAAAACTAGCAGTATCCAATGCATATAACAGCAATACTCGCACTGTCTGTAAGTCTGGAACCTTATACAAACATGTAGTTGGCCTGTGTCTGCAAGTCCTGTTGTAAGAGGTATTGCTACCTGCTGTCTGTAACACTGCTGCCCACACACAGGAATGATGTCTTCCATACAGGAATGGTAAAGGGACAACGCCCACATGATGCAGTCTTTTATAGTAGTGGGTTGCCATGACATTGGTAATTGGAAGTACTACACAGCCGACTGCATGCAATTAGCAAGTGGTGAACACCGATTAGTGCAGAAGCCATCACCTGATCATGAGCATCACCTACAAAATCCATGCTGCAACCTATTCAAACCAGCTCAATCCCTGTAGTGGAGAGAGAGAGAGAGAGAGAAACAAAAAAAATACTGCAAACCAAACCAAAACAAAATAAAATAAAACAAGGGACATATACAAGTGTACATAGAAGAGAGTACAATACTAAAACAGGTATGTGAAACATGTATGCATGTAATTGAATGTAGTACTTGGTCTGTAATAATGGGATAGATGATGTGGAAAGATTTATATGTGCCATCAATAATTTTGTATACTTTTGTGGAGAAATATTTCGGCAAAAAAGAGGGGTTGCCATGGGGACCCCTTGTGCCTCTGCGTATGCGAACATCGTGTTAGCTTATTGGGAATCAAAATACATATTTAACACAGAATGGGTAGAGCATTTAATACACTATCGACGCTATTTGGACGATATATGTATTCTTTGGAAGGGCAGCAAAGTAGAATGTGAGCAATTCATTGAATACATTAATAATAGTACTAATTTCCTTAAATTCACATGCAACATTAAAACAGACAATTTACAGTATTTAGATGTTGATTTATGGAAAAACAATGAGAAAAATTGTTTCATGTCCAAGATCCATCGTAAGGACAGCTATTCAAACATGTTTTTACATTACAATAGTAACCACCCCATGTATCAAAGGAAAGGAATTATTAAAGGACAGCTCATCAGAGCAGCAAGAATATGCAGTGATGAGATTGGGTTTAATAATGAATGCTTGTTTTTAATGAAACTGTTCCAAGAAAGGGGTTACCCAAGGAGATTAATAGAGGGGGTAATGGAAGAAGTAAGAGGTCAAAGAAAAGAGAACTACTTTCCCTTACTGGGTGAAGAGCGTGGATATAAGAGTAGAAATATGGACAAAAAAACAAACATTGAAGTAAAAGAGAGTGAATGCTTCTTTGTTCATACAAATTGCAATGAAAGTGTAGAGATAGAAAAGTTCGATTAGTAAATACTGGCCTATAGTTGTTATGAATGAAGAACATAAAAAATTGCTTGGGGGTAAACCACATTTTATTAGAAGGCGTAATAAAAACTTGAAAGAAATGCTGGAGATAAACACAGAGGTAGGGCAAGGTGCAACGACACAGAGAATTGGGACATTTAAATGCAACAGTTGTAAACAGTGCCCTTATATTATGAACAAAAAAGGGTTCTATCTGAGGTCTAGGAAAACATACATAAAATCTCCAGGGTACTTCAATTGTAAGGCCAAAGGGGTGGTTTACCTTGGCTTGTGCAAGTGTTGTCAAAGTTTTTATGTTGGAAAGACAGAGAACACTTGCCAAACGGATATATGAGCACCTTTATGATATCAGTAAAAGTAAAGAAGCAAATGCCTTCTATAAGCACTCCTTAGTATGTGAAAGAATGAAGATAGAATTTATCATTCTGGAACAGGTGAGCACCAACCCCAGAGGAGGTGATTGGGAAACATCATTAGAATTTAAGGAGTTGCTTTGGCAAATTAGATTAGATGCGGCCAAAACCCCAGGACTAAATGGAGCTATTAGTATCGGCAGCCTGTTAAAAATCAGAAGGGCCAAGTTATAAATGTATAACGGAAGAAATTATGTAACACACTATAGAACCATTACCAGGTAAAAAACGAACAATACTCAAAGGGAAGATGTAAAGGTTGAGTTTAGGGCTGCACTATGGGCAGTGAAGCATAGGTTTACCTAGATAACTGTAAATTTGGTCTGAACATAATACAGTAATAAAGGGTGAAAATAAATAAGGAATAGGTATGTCTTCTATGGTATAATAGAAGAATCAAGGAAGGTGCAGATGAATGCACACCTTCACCAGTTTTTTGTGACAGGTATCTTCATATTTTCATATTTTTAAAAATTTATACATTGATGTTTTAAAATAAGGGGTATGTAGTATGAGTAGTATGATTATTATCTTTGTTGATATAGAAAGCAGCACATTATAAATAGAATGTATTAGTAATGTATTATAAGAAGTATTTTTATATGTGTAATGATTTTTTATATCTGTAATTTTTTACGGCATATGTAGGGTAATTGTCATTTTTAGGAGGTTAGGAATAATTATATTTATGGCCTATGTATTGCCTATATAAGACATTAACATAACATAATATGTACTTCACATCCATTTATTCTTAAAGGATGAGTTTTAAAATATAGGACATTTAACAGATTTTTTAATGACAACTGTATAAATAGTTAAATGTTCATTTTATGTATATGTACTTATTACCAATATGAACAATGAATATGATTAAGACACAACTAACAAATAACAAACAAAAAATTGATTAATACTATTATGTTGTATCAGGAATATATATATATATATATATATATAAAAAATAATCCTGTGACTTTAAATGAAATGCAATTTTGCAACTGATTGATTATTAATTAAGTAGTTAAGGAGGGTAAATAGTATAAAAGAAGTTGCTGGGAATGAATTAAAATGTCTTGATAAAGCCTGGGAGGGCCCGGGTGAAAGCGCTTGACGAGATTTGGATATTTTGTGGTTTTAATGCTTTTTGCTGGTGGAGCTGCATATTAAAAATCTTTTTCTGTACTTTGGTCTGACGCCTGGACATCTTACTTCGTTGATTTACCAGTTGGTATTGTGTTCTAAAGGAGTTTTTGGTTGTTTTTTGCTGTCGGGCTACGTAAGATCCATGGCTGAAAGATCCTCGAGTGCCGAATATGGTAACACACCAGTGCTGCTGCAAAGTGAGGAGGAAGGTACTGATGACGCCCCTGTAACGCGACGTGAATTTAGGCAGGTAATGTGCCTGCTTTCTCAACTTACGGGTCTTCTTACCAGCAATGGTTCCCCGGACACCAGAGGAATACCAGCTAATCAGGAGCAATTGTTGGCAGAAAGTGGTGTAATTTCCCCAAGAACGGCAAATGGAACTGAACGCAACGTCGGAAATGAGCGGAATGTTGAAACGGACATTAACATTAACACTAATACTAGCACTAATGCTGAGCGTGGAACCGCGCAGCATGTAAGAAGCAAACGAGGAAACACCCAATTCAGCTCCGCAGTATCGGACGGAGGTTTCAACTTCAATAAATGGACAAACAAAGGTTTTTCCTTTGGTCAAGGTACTGTTTGTAATAGTGAAATTTTGAATAACAACTTGGAAACAAGACTTAAAGAACTTAGTAATAAACTGTATTCGTACAAATCTACCAAACTAGAAATTGATTACCTCACTGAGTGTTTAAATGTGGAAAGGGTCCCGAAGGGGCTACGAATTACAAAATTTCCCAATAATGCTGTCCCTGGCAGCAGATTAAATGAAGAGCTAACAGCCCTGTTCAATAGAACAGGACTAGAAATGTTAAGTTTAATGATAAAAGATTATGAGGCAAAAGCCTCACTGCTGCTTGAAGAAGTGAATGTATTGAATAATAACATGGTTAAGGATCCAATGTTTAGTAGTGTAAGAAAAGATTATGACACCACATTTAATGAAATTGACAATCATTGTGTCAGGATTGTCAACAGAAAAATAAAAGTTGGAGCGTGACTTACATGACTATAGTACGGGACAGGCATACAAGTTCTATGGAAAAAGTAGATGGGGAAAAGACCAGAATGTTTACAGTAATGGTGAACACGACAATGTGTTTAATGCAGGGGGGGGAGATCAAGGACCCAGGAGGAGTGAGAGGCTGGCACAAAAACAGAATTTGCCACCAAATCAGGTTAGGACGGCACAGCAGGATTTTCAATATGGCCAGGGGAGGCAGACGAACAGGAAGGGGAGTGTATCCACCAGGAGATGGAATCCCCCAAGGAGGTAGAGTTTGATGAAGTAGAGTATCCAATAACTGACCAAGGAGTCACATACAATAGAGGTTGTAATGTAGTGAAAGAAGGAAATTTTTCTATTTTTAATTATACAGAAAGTGAAATTAGTAGTGTATTCTTTGAGGTTTTTACCAAGGGTCTCCATTTTGTGCCACATTCTACTATTAATGTACCTAATACAATATTAGATTTAAAACTATACACAAGGCGACTTAATTTAGCAGTGAATTTGAAAGGGAAAGTACCAAATAGTAATGAGTTGTGTAGAAAAAGTACATGGAACCCCCCACTTCACCCGGTCATTAAAACATTCGAAGATCTAGTAGAAATTGAAATTAGAAATATGACTATGGGTAAGAATTTAAAAAGTAACAACTTCTCTGAGGAATCCTATCAGCTGATTAAGAAATTAAACAGCGAAGGCATTAGGGTGATGAAAACAGATAAAGGGGGGGGGTTGTATTAATGTATCAACATGACTACATAGCAGCCATACATTCCCATTTACACGACAATGAGCAATACAATCAGGTATCTATTAATGAAAAGAATATCGCATACGCTAAAATTAAATACAGGTTAGAAGATAACTTGTATCAAGGAGCAATAAACGAACAACTGTTCAATTACTTAGTGGTCCCCAAACCAGTTACTCCTATCATTTTCGGGATTCCCAAGGTGCACAAAGGGTTACAACCACTGGCATTTAGACCTATTGTGGCGGGCGCCAAGGGAATCACCGAACCACTAGGAAAATTTGTAGATGCAATATTAAAAAAGTTCACAACCACCTTGAAATTTCTATGTAAGGATTCATGGGAATTTCTGCGTAGCATTAAGAAAGAATTTTTTGATGAAACTAATTTCATGGTTACGGTGGATGTAGTCGAACTATTTCCAAGCATCCCTCATGAGATAGGCTTGGAATGGTTTAACGACATGCTAGCCGAAAATTCAAGTTAGGTGGTAAGATGATAGTACTACTCGTGGAATTTATGGAGATAATTTTGAAAAATAATTTTGTATACTTTTGTGGAGAAATATTTCGGCAAAAAGAGGGTTGCCATGGGGACCCCTTGTGCCTCTGCGTATGCGAACATCGTGTTAGCTTATTGGGAATCAAAATACATATTTAACACAGAATGGGTAGAGCATTTAATACACTATCGACGCTATTTGGACGATATATGTATTCTTTGGAAGGGCAGCAAAGTAGAATGTGAGCAATTCATTGAATACATTAATAATAGTACTAATTTCCTTAAATTCACATGCAACATTAAAACAGACAATTTACAGTATTTAGATGTTGATTTATGGAAAAACAATGAGAAAAATTGTTTCATGTCCAAGATCCATCGAAGGACAGCTATTCAAACATGTTTTTACATTACAATAGTAACCACCCCATGTATCAAAGGAAAGGAATTATTAAAGGACAGCTCATCAGAGCAGCAAGAATATGCAGTGATGAGATTGGGTTTAATAATGAATGCTTGTTTTAATGAAACTGTTCCAAGAAAGGGGTTACCCAAGGAGATTAATAGAGGGGTAATGGAAGAAGTAAGAGGTCAAAGAAAAGAGAACTACTTTCCCTTACTGGGTGAAGAGCGTGGATATAAGAGTAGAAATATGGACAAAAAAAACAAACATTGAAGTAAAAGAGAGTGAATGCTTCTTTGTTCATACAAATTGCAATGAAAGTGTAGAGATAGAAAAGGCGATTAGTAAATACTGGCCTATAGTTGTTATGAATGAAGAACATAAAAAATTGCTTGGGGGTAAACCACATTTTATTAGAAGGCGTAATAAAAACTTGAAAGAAATGCTGGAGATAAACACAGAGGTAGGGCAAGGTGCAACGACGCAGAGAATTGGGACATTTAAATGCAACAGTTGTAAACAGTGCCCTTATATTATGAACAAAAAAGGGTTCTATCTGAGGTCTAGGAAAACATACATAAAATCTCCAGGGTACTTCAATTGTAAGGCCAAAGGGGTGGTTTACCTTGGCTTGTGCAAGTGTTGTCAAAGTTTTTATGTTGGAAAGACAGAGAGAACACTTGCCAAACGGATATATGAGCACCTTTATGATATCAGTAAAAGTAAAGAAGCAAATGCCTTCTATAAGCACTCCTTAGTATGTGAAAGAATGAAGATAGAATTTATCATTCTGGAACAGGTGAGCACCAACCCCAGAGGAGGTGATTGGGAAACATCACTAGAATTTAAGGAGTTGCTTTGGCAGATTAGATTAGATGCGGCCAAAACCCCAGGACTAAATGGAGCTATTAGTATCGGCAGCCTGTTAAAAATCAGAAGGGCCAAGTTATAAAAGTATAACAGAACAAATTATGCAACACACTATAGAACCATCACCAGGTAAAAAACGAACAATACTCAACGGGAAGATGTAAAGGTTGAGTTTAGGGCTGCACTATGGGCAGTGAAGCATAGGTTTACCAAGATAACTGTAAATTTGGTCTGAACATAATACAGTAATAAAGGGTGAAAATAAATAAGGAATAGGTATGTCTTCTATGGTATAATAGAAGAATCAAGGAAGGTGCAGATGAATGCACACCTTCACCAGTTTTTTGTGATAGGTATCTTCATATTTTCATATTTTTAAAAATTTATACATTGATGTTTTAAAATAAGGGGCATGTAGTATGAGTAGTATGATTATTATCTTTGTTGATATAGAAAGCAGCACATTATAAATAGAATGTATTAGTAATGTATTATAAGAAGTATTTTTATATGTGTAATGATTTTTATATCTGTAATTTTACGCATATGTAGGGTAATTGTCATTTTAGGAGGTTAGCAATAATTATATTTATGGCCTATGTATTGCCTATATAAGACATTAACATAACATAATATGTACTTCACATCCATTTATTCTTAAAGGATGAGTTTTAAAATATAGGACATTTAACAGATTTTTTAATGACAACTGTATAAATAGTTAAATGTTAATTTTATGTATATGTACTTATTACCAATATGAACAATGAATATGATTAAGACACAACTAACAAATAACAAACAAAAAATTGATTAATACTATTATGTTGTATCAGGAATATATATATATATATATATAAAATAATCCTGTGACTTTAAATGAAATGCAATTTTGCAACTGATTGATTATTAATTAAGTAGTTAAGGAGGGTAAATAGTATAAAAGAAGTTGCTGGGAATGAATTAAAATGTCTTGATAAAGCCTGGGAGGGCCCGGGTGAAAGCGCTTGACGAGATTTGGATATTTTGTGGTTTTAATGCTTTTTGCTGGTGGAGCTGCATATTAAAAATCTTTTTCTGTACTTTGGTCTGACGCCTGGACATCTTACTTCGTTGATTTACCAGTTGGTATTGTGTTCTAAAGGAGTTTTTGGTTACCTTATACAAACATGTAGTTGGCCTGTGTCTGCAAGTCCTGTTGTAAGAGGTATTGCTACCTGCTGTCTGTAACACTGCTGCCCACACACAGGAATGATGTCTTCCATACAGGAATGGTAAAGGGACAACGCCCACATGATGCAGTCTTTTATAGTAGTGGGTTGCCATGACATTGGTAATTGGAAGTACTACACAGCCGACTGCATGCAATTAGCAAGTGGTGAACACCGATTAGTGCAGAAGCCATCACCTGATCATGAGCATCACCTACAAAATCCATGCTGCAACCTATTCAAACCAGCTCAATCCCTGTAGTGGAGAGAGAGAGAGAAACAAAAAAAATACTGCAAACCAAACCAAAACAAAATAAAATAAAACAAGGGACACATACAAGTGTACATAGAAGAGAGTACAATACTAAAACAGGTATGTGAAACATGTATGCATGTAATTGAATGTAGTACTTGGTCTGTAATAATGGGATAGATGATGTGGAAAGATTTATATGTGCCATCAAGACTTGTTGCTGTAATGATGTTCTGCTGAACAACTGCTATGGACATAGCATCTGGCCCTGTGGGCAGTGGGCCATACCTGTTAACTGTGCAGATCTGCACAGAATGACAAGATGTAAGACATCATAGTGTGTGTTCTGTACCTCAAGACATATATATTAGTGTGTCAAATAGCTGAAGGTGGAAGTAATGAAGT